>NW_007252304.1:25525-27688 GCF_000164805.1 Carlito syrichta | reverse complement strand
TGGGCGACAGAGTGAGACTCCAACTCAAAAAAAAAAAAAAAAAAATGTAGTTGAGCAGAAGAAAAAATGTTCAAGAATCAACATTCAATAGTGAAATAAATAAAGATGCAAAGTATAATTTACAAAAACTCATAAGTAATATATATTAATAAACCAGGATAGTATTCTGTCTAAAAAGTTATATGCAAACACAGCATACAAAATTACCAAAAAAAACTTTAGGATGAAGATTTCTAGGTGGATTTGAAAGATCTCATTGGAAAATATTTTTGTCAATATTTTTCTTTTTAATTCAATCTTTCTCTTAAAAAAAATTAAAAATAAGTTTTAGGACAAATTTTAAATAATTATAGACAAGTTGCCAAATCGTCTTTTTGTCATTTTCATTTGGTAAAGATGTGAGACACACAAAATCATAACTAACCAAACCTTAATCTGTTCAGAGGTTATTCTGTTAATTGTAAAAGATTTTTGCCATTTTGTTGACATATATCAGCACGGGCTAATGTTGTCGACTTATATTTGCTCATATTTTCAGCATGAGTTGAATTTTCAAAAAGAATTAAATTCTAGTAACAACTTTGAGATTTCAATTTTCCAGTTTTTAAAAAAAAAAAATGGGTTCAATTTCGAATCAAAATATAGCATAAATTATTTCTACAAAAATAAAAGCCGTCTTGTTTTTTATTTGACCAGTGTGTCATGGTTCCTTCCACTTGATTTATGGCCTCACTAAGTCTGAGATCACACACACACCCCCATGGAGGTGACTAGGTCAAACTCTGTCATTTTATGAGCTGACTTTTTAAATTTTTAAATGTCTCAAATTTGTGATAGAGGGCAAAAAAACGATTACCGACGTGTTTAATTATAGCCATACTGGTTTGTAAATTTATATACGGCTATATACATACCATGACTATAAACACATGATTTCAAGAATTTTTTCTTAGTTACTTCAGGTCGTACCACCCTTGAAAACCTGGACTGAAACATTCTCAAACCCTCCTAGCGTTTTTCCTTAAAATAAGAACTCACAGCCTGCTCCACTTGAACTCTGTCGAAGATTTTTCTTGACACCTCCCTTTCAAAGTGGCTGTTTTTCTTACAGATTAAAAAAAGGGAGGGGGTGGCGGAAAAGGAAAAGAAAGCAGCATTTCTTGTGGCTTCTAAAACAGCTGAACACTTAGCCACGTTCCCGGGAAGCCGCTTCGGTGAGGAACAAAAGAAAACTTTGGACCAGACAGATGGCTCCATTTACTTAGTGGGTCAAGTTCACGGCAGACGATCTCGCCGGACTCGTAAAGGCGCATAGTCTCCGGGGACGGCCAGGCCGCGCTCCCGCCGCACGAGCCACAGGTGTGTGCGCGTCTCCATCACCCCGCGGGGGTGGTACCCGCGCTCCCTCCTCCAGCCTCCGCCCCGCCCTCCCGGTCTCCCGAGCGGCGAGCATCCCCCCGCGCCCAGGGGCCAGGCGAGAGAGGTCACGCCCGCAGAGCCATCGCGTCCTCGGCTCGCGAGAGACCCGCCCACGCGACCTCTCCAGGGCCTGGGGTCTGCCCCCTCCTCTCCCGCCAGCTCTTTCGTAACCGCTTGGCATGGTTTTGCAAGGAGGGGGTCTCTGCTGCCGCAGCGAGGGGTGTGTGATTACTCCAGACAGGGCCCCCGGCCACAGCAGCTTCCCCAGGACGTGAGGAGAGGCCTTCTAAAGGACTGCCTCGCGCGCCGCGTTCAGAAATTCCAACAAAAGATGGATTAGGCGCACCTGGCGTGGCTACCCAGCCGCAAACAGACCGTTTCCCTGGCTGCGGGCGCGCGAAGACGCGTTTCCCACCGTTTTCCCCGCGCGCCCGAGCACCTTCTGGGCAGAGCGCGGAATACGCTGACGTTGGAGGAGCCAACTTGTTTTCCTTTCCAGTATCCGTTTCTTTCATTGTGTTTCTTTCACGGCGTGTGTGTTTTTCAGTTGTGATTAATTGTTCAAATATCCATCGTGTTCATTTCTCTTTTTTAAACATATTTTTTATTTTAAAATCGTGGGGTGCAGTTAAGGGTTAGGTATACAAATATGCATTGTGCAGGTACCCTTGTTGATGAGGTGTGCCCCCCCTCATCCCCAGACAGATATTGACTACCATTAATCCCACCTCCCTTTCCCTCCCT
>NW_007252304.1:0-25284 GCF_000164805.1 Carlito syrichta | reverse complement strand
TCTTTGGCAAAGCCTCCACCACCCACCACTGGGGAGAGGAGAACCTATTCAGTAAATGGTGCTGGGAAAACTGGCTGACCACATGCAGAATATTCAAACAGGACCCCTATCTATCTCCATACACAAAAATTAACTCTAAGTGGATCAGAGACCTAAATGTAAAACCTCAAACCATAAGAACTTTAGAAAATGCAGGGCACACCCTTATGGAAGTTGGAACTGGCATCCAATTCCTGTTCATTTCTAAACATACCCACTCTCAAGGGTCCAGATGATGGTGGTTGAACCCTTAAAAGCACCTTTGTTTTTACTTTTTTTTTTTTTGAGCAGTTTTAGATTTACAGCAAAATTGAGCAGAATATAGGGTTCCCATATACTTCCCACCTCAGGATGGCACCATCACAAAGTCTTCAGCTGATGCTGAAGTTCACTCTTGGTGTTGCTCATTCTACCGGTTTGGACTATAGACTATAATGACATGTAGCCATCATTATAGCATAATACAGAGTGGTTTCGCTGCTCAAAAAAATCTTCCATGCTCTGCATATTCACCCCTCTCTCCCTTAGAGTCCGACAACTACTGATCTTCTTAGTGTCTTCATAGCTTTGTCTTTTCTGGCATATCATACAGCTGGAACCATACAGCATGCAGCCTTGTCAGATGAACTTCTTTTACTTAGTCATACATATTTAAGTTTCCTCTATGTCTTTTCATACCTTGACATCTTTTCTTTTTAGTACTGAATGAGACTCCAATCCCTAAGTGGACCACAGCTTATTGATTTATTGTCCTATTGAAGAACGTCTTGGTTTCTTCCAACTTTGGGCAATTATGAATAAAGCTGCTATGAATATCTATGTCCGTACAGGTTTTCTTTGGGGAAATACCAAAGAGTATGATTGCTGGATTATATGGCAAGAGTATGAATAATTTAGTAAGAAACTACCAAACTGTCTTCCAAAGTGGCTGTGCCATTTTTGCATTCCTACCAGTCATAAATGAGAGCTCCTTCCTATTATTCCACATCCCGACCATTTGGTGTTGTCTGACATCTGGATTTTGGTCATTCAAATTGATGCGTAGCATCAAGTCATGGCTGTTTTGATTCGCATTTCTCTGATGACATATAATGTGAAGCCCTTGCTAGGACTTGGCTTTCATGTTCTCAGCCCATTGTATGGGTAGGTATTTTGACCTTCATTGCACAGAGGAAAGACAACAATTGGACAAGGTATATACCTTGCTTCAGGTCACATGGCCGGTGAGTGGCAGAGCCTGAGTGACCCAGGAAGGTCCTGGGATACCACATTGGCACAATCTGTTTCCTTATCAAACCTCCCATTCACATTAACATCCATGACCCTAACTAAATTCCACACCTAATGTATCAGCAAAATCGATGGACTCTACCCTTGAAGTATCTACAGAATTCAATTCCTTTCACCATCTCCACTGCCACCAGCCTGGACCCACTGCAGACTCCCACTTGACTAGAAAAGAAGTCTTTTAACCATCCCTGCTTGGGTCCTGGCCTCTGTGAGGTCTGCCCTGCATGTGTCTACTACAGGAGCCAATGAAAACAAAGACCCAGGCTCAAGGTTCTGTATCCCTTCCAGGAGCCAGTCTAGAGCCTTATCCATGGCCTGGAGGACTCTGCCTGTCTGTCTTTCCAGCCTCTCTCTCATCTCTCCCTTCCTTCCTTCAGCTCTGATAACTCTACTCCTGGACCTTCCTAGGGCAGATCAGGCAGGTTCCATTATGGGGCTTTGCAATCACTGCCCCCTCTACCCGGAAGGGTCTTCCCAGATGTCCTGGTGGCTCACGCTCACTCTTCATTAGACCTTTGCTCAACTGTCACCTTAGCCCAGTGGCCTTCTTCTAGAGCCGTCTATGATTGGCCTTCATTTCTCTTCACAGCAATGGATCTCCACCTGCACATCAGGCATTTGCATGCAAACTGTCTGCTTCTTCAATGGAAAAGCTCCAAGAAACAGGAGGTTTCAACTGCTCTGTTCACTGCCATGAGTCCAGTGTCTAGAATGTGCTAGACACATGATAGGCTCTCATACAAATGGATTAAATGAGCGAATCCATATTTCTGACCTCAGGGGAACTCCAAATAATAGCTATACATACTGGCAATGGTTTGGGCACGGTTGAGTTTGTCCCCACCAGAACTAATGTTAAAATTTGTTCCCTGGTATGACAGTATTGGGAGATGGGGCTTAGTGGGATGTGTTTTGGTCATGAGGGAAGATTCCTCATAAATGACACGGTGCTGCCCTCATTCCCACAAGACCAAATGAGTTCTTGCAGAGCAGGTTGTTATAAAGGGCAGTCTCTCCTGCTTGATCTCTCGTCGCCTGTGTCCCTTCCCCTCTGACCTTCTCTGCCATGTTTTGACCTAGCATGTGGCCTCCACCAGGACTGAAGAGATGCTGATGCCATGCTTCTTGTAATTTCCAGCTTGTAGAACCATGAGCTGGATAAATCTCTTTTCTTTATAAATTATTCAGTCTCAGATATTTTGTTATAGCAGCACAATACGGACTAAGACACTATGCTAGGCTACATAGTACACAATAGTGGAACCCATAATATGTTATAATACCAACCTCATCCAGAGGTCCTGGTTCTCAGATTCTGTGAAATATGACTAAGTATCCTGTGATCAAATAAATACAGGAAACCCTGGGTTAAATGTAGTGAAGCAGATATATTGACTCAGAATTTCTCAGCACTTTCAATGCACTAATATATGTTGATCTTACACAAGAGAAGAACAACACGTACAGCAAAGTCTCAAATTGAGTTGACCATGGAACCTCTTTGATGCAGGCAACTAATATTCCAGTGTGCTTTGCAGAATGCTATGCTAGTTTTTCCAGTGTCTTGATGGTTAAGGAGTGATAATTATGAGACTTCTTTAAGGTGTTTTTTTTTTCTTTTTTTCTAAGAATTTATTAATCACTAAAAATTAGTTTCATTCCACTCGTAATAAACATCCTTCAGAATGAGCTACCTAAGGATTCCAAAAAGTGACTGTCGGCATGGTGGCTCAGGTCTATAATCCTAGCATTTAGGGAAGCCAAGCTAGAAGGATTGCTTGAAACCAGGAGTTAGAGACCAGCCTGGACAACACAGTATGGAGGAGGGGGAAGAGGAAGGGGGAAGGGGAAGAGATTGTATATCTGGTGTGATTTTCTAGGAAGATCACTTGAAGCCAGGAGTTTGAGACCAGCCTGGGAAATGTAGCAAGACCTATAATCTGTGAAGAAGAGGAAGAAGAGGACAAGGAGGAGGGGGCTAGCGCAGGCTCCTTCCAAACAATCTGATGTTCAAGTCTCGCCCTCCTGCCAGAAGCTGCACGAAACCTTATTCTTACATGATCTCTGGTGCCCCCCAAAATCCTCTGTAAATATTATTATATCTATTTTTAGAGATACAGACCAAGCAGCAGAGAGAACTTGCCAGAGTTCACACAGTTAGAATGTGAATTCTGAATCGCCACCTTCCTCAAAGCCCACTCTCTTCTCCAAAGACCTCCAGATCCTTCTACAGTGGGTCCTGCTAGCAGGAGACCTTACTACATGCCAGGACCTGCATAAGAAACCCTGGTCACTCTATTGGACAACATAAATTTCCAGAGAGTAAACACGGATAATTAGTGAGTACAGGTAGCATCTTCTCAGCATAATTATTCCCAGTTTACCTATGAGGAAATAGAGGCTGCAAACAGTCTAAGTTCCAAGACACATGACAGAGTGTGGCAAACAGTCTAAGTTCTAAGGCCTTACAGAGTGTGGCTTCTGGGAAGCATGTGAACATTTGTGGAATTAAAGAGAATGGATGGGTGGATGGGTGGTTAGAGGAATAGGTGTGAGACTAACTCTGCATCCTGGTCTCTAAAATGTGACAATGTGCTGACTGGTTGACAAACTGAAATTCAAAACAAAATGGGAACCTTTAATGAGGCAACTAGAAGCTATTCATAAATAAGCCTTAATGTTCATAATGAATGCTCGTATAATTATACTCATTTCATCTCCTGATATACTTCTTGTCTCTTTTCCCTCACCCTTGAGTATATAAGAAGCATTTCTTTCATCATCCCTGTGTCCTTTTCTGTTGAATCGATGGTATTTTTACCTATCTGGGAATCAAATCACATCTTGGAAAATGGGGCCAAAGTAAAACTGATTGAAAAGAATGTGTAGAGAAATATTTGTACCCATATGGTCAAATTGCTGCACATACATATGACACTAAAGTGAACACTGTATTGGCCAAGAGTCCCTTTGGTTCAAGTCTGGCATCCTGATACTTTTGTACTTTGTTACTGAGTGACACTTTTGCAATGGGGGTGACACGATAGCCAGCAGAAATGGGAGAGATACGCACCGAGCATAACACAGTTCTCTGCTCATTTCTTGCTGATGGTTTGCTGCTGTACAGCACATCTTTTCAGGAAATAAAATTCTATTTTAAAAAAAGCTGGACAGCAAAAGGAAATTAAACTCAACTGTCAAGTACAACTGGTAGCAATTAGAGGCTGCGTCCACCTTAGACACCTGTGATGGGGCACATTCACTGCGACTGCTTGTCTGTCTTGTAAGTCATCTCCTGCAGCCACCAGTCAGCCTACTGTGCTCTGTCCAGACACAAACAACATCTAGAGCTCCCAAAAGACCCAGCTCCTGACCCAGCTCCTGTGGGTATTTGCCCTGTTTCACCCACAACAAGGACATTTGATAAGTGAGGGCATGATTAAAATTAGGCTATTCACAGGCACCGTCAGACACGACCTGCATGTTTAAGCTTCACCATCTATCTCAGCAAAGTAATGGAGGGGAGATCTTTAACGTGAAATGTGACAACACAACCTTGTGCACAGGGTCGATGACGAAGCCCTCAAACATCCATCTTGCAGAGCCATATTTGATATGTATAAACAGCCTAATACAAGGTTTAAGACAAAGTTGCTCCATAAAGTTAATGACGTGGGAAGTAAAGAGGTAATTTCTAAAGTAAAATAAATGTCAACTGCAGCATGCCAGGAGCGGGCCCTTGTTGACAGTGTCAGCAGGCCAAAGGAAAGGCAACTTCCAAGGAGCTGAAGTTCAATGTTCAAGTAAGAGCTGCTGACCCTAACAGCTGCCTTACACCTTTCTGCTCAGGCTAACTGGTCACCCCAAGCCTCTCACCCCAACAGGTAGGTAGGCCAGTGCCTACCTACCTGTTGAAGTAAATCCCCTAGCAAGGGCCTGCTCTTTGCCCCAGGGAAGTTTAAAAAAAGTGAGCTGAGGCCGGGCTCGGTGGCTCAGCCTGTTATGCCAGCACTTTGGGAGGCCAAGGTGAGAGGATTGCCTGAGCCCACAGGTTTAGGCCAGCCTGGGAAACCTGGTGAGACCTCGTCTCTGCAATAAATAAAAAATGAGCTGGGCGTGGTAGCATGTGCCTATAGCTCGGGCTACTTGGATGACTGAGGCGGAAGGATCACCGGAGCCCAGCAGGTTGAGGCTGTGGTGGCTGTGACCGTGCTACTGCACTCCAGCTTGGGCAACAGAGTGAGACTCCAACTCAAAAAAAAAAAAAAGAAAGAAAGAAGTGAGTTGGAAGGTACCTAGCACAAGGTCTGGCACATAGTGAGCCCTCAAAGAATGGTAGCTAGTATTAAGCTCCATCTAACCAATTTCTTGTCACTGGGTAAATAATATTTAGGACAGTATGAGACCCCAGTTTGACTTTTGTGCTGAAACTCATTGTGGATATAGGTAGAAGCATCAACAAAAATTTCCTGCATATAAAGGGTGTTGCTTACAGGAAATGAAACTATTATTTAAACATGTGTATTGTGTGCCACTGCTGTAGCCCTAGCGCCTACAAAACTGTCAGGCACGTACTGGGTGTGCAGTAAATATTTGTTAAATGAATTTTCTCTTGATCACACTACATGTAAAACATCTAAGAATTGTTACAAAAGAGGACTAGCAAGTCTAGTGGCCTTAAAGTGATTCTGATACTGACAAGATTGTAGCACATGGCAAGCTACTTGTGTGGTGTGTTAAAGGTATTCTCTTTTCCTTTAAGATGTAACAAAATGATATTTTGTTACTCACATCAGTCTTATATACTCACTTCAAGAGGATTTAGAGATGGAGGATTTATTTTGCTCTGTTGTTTCCGTGGTATTTTCAGCCACTGGGTAATTTTGTTACAATGTCAAATTACATGCGTGCGTTCTTATATTTTTCTTCTAGGTTTACAATGGCATTCCTAAGTTAACTGTCAATATCTCTACTTCACAAATTAGGAAATGGAGGCTCACAGGGATTCATTTGCTTGTAGTGGAAAGACAAATTTAAGCCCAGGCTGTTTGGTCCAGAGTTGGCTGTTTTTTCCTGGGAAACTGTAACCCCTATCATTTGGTAACCATTCTGAGTAGTGAGTTCGTTTTCACATAAAACAAGCACAGGGTGCATCGTGGAGTTCACGCGAATGTAGATGAAATGGAATGTCAGTGAAGACGTGCCATAGTTAGGAATTCTTTGTGGGTCTTCTCTGTATCCATTCCTCTCTCCCTCTTTCTGCGACTTATTCTAACCACTCCCCACAGAGTCCATGTAACTTGAGGAAGCCGAATCTAACCCCAGACTCAGGAGTGGGTCCTGATTTGTCCGATCCAGTTTGAGCAGATCCATTTATCTTGTCGGTGATCAGTTCAGAATTGGGGCTATGATGTAAGGAGGCCACCTGAGAAGGGGTCTTCTGGAAGGATCCTAGTAGTTCTGTGATGGCTTCAGGGGTGACTGTCCTTTGGAAACAACAGGAAAGCATGGTGCCTCAGCAAGCAACCTAAATACAGGCACAGCAATGCTGGGGGAAGCAGAACCAGGAGTCAAGAAGAGCCTGGCCCTTGACACAGCGATGAGTCACTCAGTGAATCAAGTTCTAGAGTCACTCCCTGCCTCTGGAATTTCAATTTTGTGAGTCAATGAATAGCCTTCGTGTTTAGGCCACTTTGGGTTGAGTTGATCACTTCAAACAAGAGCACCTAACTGGCATACAATACAGAAGTTTTAAATTTTATAATCTGACTCTTACAGTGACTATTCATTGGATAATTAAAATTTGGACATTATTGTACTGTCCTAAAAAAGGAACATCAAGTAAATGCAAAGAATAGCTCTACCTTAAGAGCAATAACATTTTCTTAAGAACAGAATACTTTGTTTATAAACACATGTAAATCTGTCGGGTGAATTTAAAAGTCGAAGTAGTTGCAACGCTACTAAGGGAGACTCCAAGACTCTTCTGTTTTGTTTTCCGAAAATTTTGGATCACCATGCATGCGAATATAAAAATAGAAATGGGAAGTTCACATGGCTTTTGGTCTATCATCAGGTCCCTCTGAAATCCTAGTTAGATTTGCTGATGAAGCTGTTTGCTGGGTAGACTTATGGTCTCAATGCCCACATCCTGGCTCCGTCACCGACCAGCTGACTTTGAACTTTCCTCACCTAAGAAGTGAGGCCAACAACACCTATGCAATATCCTTGATGGGTTGAGTTCAGGGTCAAAAGGGAGAATGTCTCTAGAAGTGTCTGTAACTAAAGGGGGTCTCAAGTGTATAGAGCCTTGCTATGCAGGATTCTGCAGTGCTTTGCAAGACCAAAATTCTACGCTGTTTTGTGTTTTTTTAATTTTTTTTCAAAGATTTAAAGCTTCAAGATGTTCAAAAACTAGTTTCTCTGAAAACGGAGCCCCAATCCCTCTCTCTGAAAATACCAGACCATAGAAAAGCTGGCAGCAACAAAGCCAAGGTTGGCTTTGAATTCTGTTCTATTTCCCCTCTTCCCTTCATCTCACTGTGACACAACACCTCCTGCAAAATAAGCAACTGGAAAGGGGTTGAGGTTTGCACACAGAACCAGGCACAAGTCGAAAGGCTGCAGTGTTGAGGAAACGCCATGTTGTAGTCACTGTGTTTCTCCTGACAGAGTAAGTCACAAATCAGAACAAATAGATGCTGAGTGTCTTCATCAGGAACAGTGAGTGGAATAAATGACCCAAACCAAAAGTTTCTGTTTCTGAAAATATACCAAATATGTGTTTTATGCTTAAGATATGCACCTGGTCCTTCACAGAGCATAGCTACTCCTCAGACTCTTGGAGCCACGAGGGATGTGTCCTCTGCCGCTTTCAGATTCAACATCCTGAGGGCAGGAGACGGGGCTTGGGAATGGCCTGGCTGCCAGAAGGGCCATTTTGATGATGCTTGTTTGTCTAAGCCTTTTTGCTTGAATTCATATGTGACAAGTGCAGAGGAAAATTCTTCTGAACAAAAATGGGCAGTGAGTGATTTCTGGCGAGGCGTCTAAAAGGTTAATTACCTGGTCAGTGACAGTATAATTGTCCCTGACAAGTGGGAAAAAAAAAACAAATTATGCAAAGGATTTTCTTGGGGACAGCAGTGGAGAAGGGAACTGGCCCTCTTACCTGGGAAGCACTGATCCTCCTTGAAAACAAGATGCAATTTTGCTGTGTTAGGTTGTCTTATTTTCTGCCATGTGTAAGTCTCGTTTTTCCAAAGGTAACTCAGCTAAACAAAGGAGCCTAGGAAAATTGAGCTGGCACTTCACAGAAACATTATTTTTTTCTGAAGGTGTAAACCTCCCACTTTGCTGTAACACTTTAATTTGTATTCTCTCATTTGGTCTCGTTCAGTACTCACACCAGCCCTATGTGATGAAACTAAAGTTTGGAAAGAATATGTTATCTAAGGGTAGAAATTTTCTTGACCTAACATATGTCTTTTAAATTTTGTTCTCCATCTTTTTTCCTGTTTCAAATTTTAAAATAGACTCCAAGTAAAAGTACGACCTAGCCCATCTTACAGATGAGGAAACTGAAGACCTGGGAATTTAAGAAGCCTGCCCAGGAACACACAGAGCTGGTTCTAGAACTTCTCGGCTCCCAAGTCCTGTTCTTTCCACTTTCTGCCAGGTATCCTCCATATGGACTGGAAAAATAGCCATGGCACACAAACCCTGGGCGGTGCTTCCCACCAGGGTGGGGAATAGCACTATCATCTTTGTTTTGCATCTTTGTTCTTTCTGTATCATTTGAGCATTTTACACCTTGAATACTTTCTTTCATGACTCGGTTTTTAAAAACATATTTTCATGTTTGACTTAACATTTGAGCTTTATTGAGATGTACTTGACATACAAAATTATATAATTCAGGTGTACGATGTGATTATGCCATATACATATATATTTATAAAATTATTTTCACAGTCAATTTAATTAACACATCCATTGTCTCACATAGTTACTGTTTTGTGTGGGGAGTGGTGAAGACACTTAAGATCTACAGTTTTAGCAAATTGCAAGTCTACAAAATGGTATTCTCAACTATAGTCACCGTCTTGTACCTGAGATTCTCACAACTGTCTCATCTTGTAACTGAAAGTTTGAAAAAAGATAAATACATTTTAAAACTCTCTGAGAACTGTAAAATATTAAGTAGCTATGAGGTGCCCTTGCTGATTTTATTGTCTGTTACTGTATTTTTCATGTAACCTATATGTATGACTTCATTTGGTTCATAAAGTAGCTATACCATAAGACTCTACACCCAGGGAATAGAAGGAGAGAAAAAGGCAGACTATTCAATTCATTAACTGAATAATTCAACTCAAAGACTGACAAAAGAGCCTTACTTGGTGTACAAATTGTTAAGGTAACAAGCTTGTCTTTCTTCCTTTGCCATCTTTTCTGGATCCCATAATTGACTCCCAGAACCACTCATTTACAAACATCTTTCATTCCTTCTCTCCATACCTCCCCAACACTATTGAAGACATTTAGAGGGTCACACAAAGTGATCTTGGAGGCATGGTGGCTCACACCTGTAACCCCAGCACTTTGGGAGGCTGAGGTGGGAGGATCGTTAGAGCCCAGGAGACTGAGGCTGCGGTGAGTTGTGATCATACCACTGTACTCCAGCCTGGGTGACAGCGTGAGTCTCTGACTCAAAAAAAAAAGTACAGTCTCCAACTTCTCTTGACAATCATCACCCTGTCGGTCATTTTTCTCGTCCCTGATCCATTTTCTTTATTTGTCTAAATGTTCCAAATCTTGGCTCCTTTGCTCAAAATGCCAGGGCAGTCCATGTCTTCTTGGCTCTCAGAACATGTACTTGCCTATAATTTCATCAACGAAATAGAATCTACCAGAGGAGTTCACCCATCCTTCTTTCCGCGCACACCTTATCTATGGCCAAGCCCACTCTGAGATATGCGTATCTATGCTCAGAGTATACAGAGAGCTTCAGATCCTGCCTCTGCCTGCTCACTTCCCCCTATCTTTCCCTCCTTCAAACTCCACCCGGCATTTTCTCCCCTGTATTTATGCCCCCTTTCTCCTCTTGCCCCTTCTCCGTGGCCCAATAATATGCTTATTTATTTCCCATCTTTGCAAAGACTTTTCTTCAGGCTACAGCCGAGCTTAATCCCCTCCTTCTTGCCCAAACTTCCAAAGAAGAGGATCTCCCTTTCTCTTCCTCTCCCTCATTCCTCAACCCTTCTATCTTCTTACAGCTCTGCTGAAACAGCAAATGCAATTACTTAATCAAAAAGCTACAGAACATTTTTCAGTCCCAATTTTATGCCTTGTCTCAGCCATACTGTGGGTCAGTCCTTTCTTGGAGCACTTCACTGCCTCGGCTTCCAGAACAACCTGTGTTCTTCTCTGACCAGGGCTACAATCTTTCACTACTCCTTCTGTGACAGCTATTCTATTTTTTTGCACTCAGCCTACAGAGTTTGGCAATCTATTCCCTCTCCCTATGTGTTATTATTTACCTTCAGATTTCCAGATACACGCTGATGAGTACATAAATCTACACAAGTGTACCCAAACCCAAACATCAGACCTAAGCTAATTACTGAATATTTCCTTCCAAGTATTCTGTAATAGCACTTATCCAACAATTCTAGCATGCCTACGACCCAACTTACCTTTTACATCAAGCAAAGGTGGTAGAGCCACCATTATTTCCCATCCCCTAACCTAAAAATCTTGGAATGATCCCTGATTCATGTCTCTCACTGTATCCAATCACTCGTGGTTTGCTAATATTAATTTGTAAATGTAGCAAATTATATTTCCCACAAATAACCACACTAGCTGCCATCCCAAATGCTATTTTGCAATGTGACCTTGCCACACTCCCACGAAGAGGGAAAGACTACCTCTCCACCCGTGAGTGTGGGTGGGCTCTGTGACTCCTTTGACCAATTGACACAGCAGGAGGAAGAGACTCCAGTCTCAGGCTCTCCCTTATCTGGGGAGACAGCTTCTACTTCCTCTGTCTTGGAAGCCAGTGGCCTGGTTGACTACCTAGAGACCACCATGCTTTGAGAAGGCCAACCTGTGTAGAAAGAGCCTAGAAGATGGGGCACCCCATGTCGGGAGAGGAAAAGACAAAGGGCAGAGAAGCCCCAGACACACAGTGAAGAGGCCATCTTGGAAGAGGATATTCCAGCCCCAGTTGCAGGAAGTGTATCCTTTTCTTGACTTTATCCCTAATAGGCCTTTCTACTTAGGTAAACAGCCTGGTGACAGGCAAGAGGGTTTATAGAATTCAAACTGAGGTCAGCTTGATCACTGAGCTTGACTTTCCTCTGAGAGGTTAACTGACTAAGACCATCCCCTAACCTGATCTCCGGGCTGGTGCAGCAAGCTTGGCTGGCAAGGCTAGGGTGTCCTTTCTCCCTCCCCATCCTAGCATCCTAGCGTGAACCTCCCATGGCAAAAGTTGGAGGATGGGCCTTAGCAGCTTGAGGCTGGAAAGAGTCCCCATGCTACTGAGCTGGAATCTCCAAAAGCCTCTTCCAGTCCCTCTGGGAGAGGAAGGAGAAACCCCGCCTCCACCCTGGTCCCATGTAGGGAAGCCCCTGTGCTTGCCCCTGAATACTCAGCTTCCTTAGCCGGAAGCCACCGTGAGCACTGTGCAAGCCTGTGATGGGCGTACCGTATTCCTCTGCTGCACAAGATGATGTTTCCAGAAGGCTGTTTTCCACTTTCAGAATGCAGAAGAATAATCTATGGAGTTGTCCAAAGGCCAGTTTTGGAACCCTATTCTCAAAGCCTCTTGGGTGCAGTCCAGGAATATGCTTTTCAACAAACTTCCCAGGAGATGTTGATACACTCTGAAAACCACACCTTGAGAACCATAGCTCTAATGAAAGTTTAGTCATGTCTGCTGCTTTCAAGGGATTTACGGTCAAACCAAACATATATTAAATGATACAATCTAGTATAGTCTAAATACTGAGAGAGAGAGATGGACGCTGATCAAAACAGTGAAAAAAAGGAGATGCATGTACACAGTGTAGGGTTTGTCTTAGACATAATAAAGGTAAGATTCTGATAGCTCAGCTGCCCACAA
Source organism: Carlito syrichta (assembly GCF_000164805.1). NCBI lineage: Eukaryota > Metazoa > Chordata > Mammalia > Primates > Tarsiidae > Carlito > Carlito syrichta. The sequence goes on along the minus strand of NW_007252304.1, from coordinate 12,824 downwards.
AATGCAGTCAAGACCCAGCAGCATCAGCATTTTCTGGGCACTTGTTGGAAATGTGTATTCTAGGGCCCCACCCAGAACTACTGACTTGGAATGTCTGAGGAGGATCCCAGCAGTCTGTGTTCTGATGAGGCCTTCCAACTCACGTTTGAGCCCAACCAAGGGAGAGGCATGTCCTGAGGAAACATCCAGAGACCAGATTACACATGATGTCTTGAGAGGACACTGGGTGATACACTGAAAGTAAAATGTGTCACCCACAAGCCAAACCAGCGACTGTTACTGTCATGCCAGAGGACGGTTTCTGTGTGGTGGTCACCTGTAAGCACGAGTCCTTCCTCCAACTGTGACTGCAGGCCATCCGTGGCACTCAGGGTCACACCACCGTGAAAAGTGAGTCTACGTGGAACAGATGCCCTTAACGGTTCCATATTTAAAACACGGCCATCTGAATAAATCATGACTGGTATATAAAGACCACCATAAGATGGTGCTGTGTTTTACAGTATTTGTTTAGTTTACATTTAGCATTCCATCTGTACCAATTAAATCATACATTTGTTCAGATACTGGGGAGAAAAAATATGTGTTCTTTGAAAGTGGTAAAAAAACCAACAGGTTTCAAAGCGTGAATTCTTAATAAACTATATGTGCATCTAATATGCTACCTGTACAGAATGATGCATCATGATTAAAAATGAGTTTAGTAAAAATAATAAAAATAAAAAAGGGAGTTTAGTAATAAAAAATACGAAACTGTGTTTGCAGGATAGAGGTACATTCGCTTTCACAAAAAGCTTTCAGAAAGCCATTGGCATGGCTTGAACTTCTAATAAATAATTCGATTCAAAAATGTGCTTTCTACTTCTCATATTAAAAATTTTGGTGGGGGTGATGTCATGTACACTAATCAATCTGTTTGTAAGAACAAAAACAAGACAGTACTATGGCGTTTTCATTTTAATGAGCTGGAGGACTGTGGCTTTTTAAAAATCTTCTTTTATTATTTGTAACATAGAGCAGACTATTAGATAAAGTCTGTGGTTGTTCACCTTGTAATAATGTTAAGTGCTTAGTGCTTCACAGCTGAAGAATCATTTTGCAGTTATTAAATAAGGAAGGAAGCTAGTGCAGCAATGTTGCCCTAAATCTAGTAAAAGTAAAGACCCACAGTCCTGTTTGGGATTTTGCTTCACATAGTCAATAAATAGGATATTGGGGGCAAAAGTCCAGCTCCAAGACCTGGGAAGAAGCTACACAGGACTTGGACAGTGCAATTTTAAAAGAACAGCGTCTCCTATCAGTCTGGTAGCTATTAGTTACATTATCTTCTTCCACGAAACTCTATTATGTGGCTCTCCGAGTGAACACCCTGGAAGTTATCCCATAAACAATATTTTCTTTAATTAAAACTTCCTTTTACTGTTCATGTGTTAAAATTATATAACTTGACACCAACTAAAAAAAAACTTTCACTGTCTGCTGCCTATCAGTAAGGAAGTGTTCAGAGTGTAGGTTTTTGACCGAATAAGAATCAACAGTCACTGTGTTTGTGTTCTTTTTAAAAGTCAGATGTTGAGCCTTCATCTTGTTCTATAACTGTTCAAATAACTTTTTAAGCAAGTTCACAAACATCAAGAGTACACCTAGAAAATGTTCACATATTCAGGGGAAGGAGGGAGGAAGGGAGGAGGGGGAGGTTGGTGAACAGAACGATTAGGTAGGAATAAGTTCTGGCATTCGATTTCACAGCAGGGTGAAAATGATTCACACAGATTATTGCATATTTAGAAACAGCTAGAAGAGAAGCTTTGAGTGTTCTCACACAAAGAAACGATAAATGCACCAGGTGATAGATATGCTGAACATCCTGATTTGATCACCATGCAACATAGGTATATATCAAACAGCAAACTGTACCTCATACATATGTACAATTGTGTATGTGTCAACTAAAATATAAATTTTTTAAAGTTTAGTGAATAGTTCTATAATTAGAATTATGTGTTTTTCCCAGATAAACTACAGTATCAGATAGGTAGTAACCAGAGGTTCAGCCTAGATTGTTTTGGTTTCCAATACTTGCTTTATGTACTTTGTAAGTTCTTTTCATTCATTTCATACTGGCAAAAGTAATTCTTTCTGCACCAAAGATGTTAGCTATTGTGATGCATTGATGCTGTGCCTCTTTGCACAAATACAGTAAATATAGCAAATGCAGTAAATAATTCTGAGAAAGACCACTAGGAGGAGGTATTGCAACAACTATAAAACAAAAGATAGCACTATTTGCTGATTGAGACCTTTGATATTTTTCTTAATTTATTCTGTATACTTGTATTGGCAAACAAAACTCATGCTCCATGGGCAGCAGATAAAAATATGAAAGTATTCAAACAAGTTTATTAAATACAAAATCAAGATTGGTAATCTAGGTCAATTTTTGGAAACGCGTATGACCCTATAAATTAAGGCAAAAACAATATTATTTACATCTACAGAAGATCCAACATGACTTAATATTCTTCAAAAGAATAACATATTTTGACAAGAGGATAAAAGCTGAGATTTTCTTAAAACATCAGTTACACGTCTTTATTTCAAACATTGTATGTCTGTTTGCTGATAATTCTCAAATCATAATGATAAAATATGCCCCTGCTAAATGCTTCCACAGAATCCACAAGCTTACCTGAAAACATGTATCCCTTTCACTCAGATGACCTTGACGCCCCATGTTTTAAATGTATTTATTCTCTCTGTCTCTTGAGTGAGAATGATTTTCTATCATGAATTTCACCTTGGCATGTATTAAAACATAAAATATACACCTAGAGGATCTCACACACGGAGTTTTAGCAAAACACGCCTATGGAAGATTTATTTTGAGCCCCGGTGTGCTTTCGGGCATGTACGTGTGTGTAGCATGTTCCTATGCGTGGATGGTGTGCAAGGTCATGCTGGCCTGTTGATATTCATGGGAAGATGGTTCATTTTTTAAATTTCTCTTTATTTAAAAATTGGCAAGAGACTTGGCTTCATCTGAATCAAAGATTGCATCGAGCTGTCTATGGCAGGGCGAACAGCAAAGACAGCAAACAACCTCATGAGAGGAGGCACGATGCTGCATTTTTAACCTTTGCTGGTGCTGTGAGCCTGACTTCCAAGCCTTGTGAAGGAGCCAGGCCTCCATGAGTGAGGAGCAGATGGAACAGGCCGTAGTAAGACATTATAAGCATTTTTGAAAATGACTCTACAAAGCCAAGTGGCCTGTGGAGTAGCGATGGTGGAGGGGAGGCTGGGCAGAGAGCAGCAACCTGACTTTGAGATTTTTCAGCAGGTGGCAAACACCACCGAATGATGCTGGTATTAAAACCGTGGAGTTAGGGGGAGGCGGTTGGAGCCTGGTGAGCAGCAGCAGATGCTCCCCTGTTCCCTGGTCCCGTGTCCGCCCTGCGTCTGGCAGCCATTGTCTCTATGACACCCATTTGTTTAGCTCAGATTCAAGGCCAAGAGCTACAGTGCTCCAGCCTCGCCAAAGGCAGGACGGTCTGTGGAAGCACACAAGATGCTATGCAGACTGGTACTAAAATTCTCATTACCTGCAGGATAAAATCCAGCTCCTTGGTGTGACATTCAGGGTCTCCACAATCCAATCTTGCTCTGTCTTTCCTGAATGGCTACCCACCACATTGCTTCCTCGAAGCCAAACTCAGTTGAAGCAGTCATTCGGCCCTCGTGGCACCTCTTTCTTACCTCTGTGAGCTCTCTCATCCTGAGATGCCCTCCTGCCCACCTGCCAACGTCCTCTGAGGGTCTGCAGAAAGACTATCTCCTGTGAGCACTCCTTGCCAGCCCAAATAACCCTCCGAACGCTGCCTCGGCAGCACTTTGATTATGTCTTCATTACATCATTTAGGTCCAGATGTCCATCTTCCCTATCGGTATGCAGGAACTTAAAGGGAATGTACTCACCCTTCCTTTGCATCTTGTACAGGACTCTGCTGTCACATCCACTGCGGCAATCGCTTTTGTCTACGACTTCCGATTTACTGAACATTTACTAGAAACATCCCTTTATTTTCATCTGCCTGGGTTTGAATCCTCAATTCACTGTGCCACCTTGGGCGTGCTGCTTAGATTATCAGGGCTTCGGTAACTCCACCTGAAAAATAGGGTAACGGTGATCCTACAAAGGGATAACTGTGAAGATCAAAGGCATTATCATAGGCAACCCCTTAGGGTCCCCTCCTACTGTGGGAGCTTTTCTGTCCTCACAATAAGTCCTGCTTTCTCAAAAAAACAAAGCAAAGCAAAACAAAACAGGCATTATCACATATATAGTATATGGTAGGCTTAAAACCCGTTATTAGTAGCATTTTTTTAGAGAGAAAGGATCTCACTATGTGGCCCAAACTAGACACGTGGGCTCAAGCCGTATCTTCTGTCTCAGCTTTCCAGATAGCTGAGATTACAGGCCACTGTGCCTGTCTACTTTTATTATTATTGCTCTTGCTGTTATCATTTACTCTACATAGCAGCACTGTGAGATAGGTGTTATCTCAACCTTAGTTGGAAGTCACAGAGCTGGTAAAGGGGGAATCCGGATCCAAAGTCAGGTCTGACTCCATAGCCAGTGTGCCTGATGGTGTTCCTGACATTTAATATTGTTTCTTAAACAAAATAATTTTACTAAGCATGTTGGACATGTAACAAAGGATTAAAATAACTGGCTTAAAATGCTTTGGGTTAGAATATATTAGTCCCTGAAAATACTTCCAATACCATTAAATCTAAATCCCATCCTTTATAAATGAAGATATTCAGGCAAATTCATGCATGTAGAAAATTTACTGAGCAACTACTAAACGTGAAGCACTGGCATAGGGATTTGGGTGGGGAAAAGGAAAAAGCAAAAGATACAATGCCCTCCCTCATGGAGATTATGGACCAATAGAAAATTTTTAAGACTCATAACCCAGAGAGGGAATATGCCAGGCTGAACTGGTTAGTGATAGTCTAAACTCCAAATGTCTTGGCGTCTTGCTCAGAAGCCTCTGTCTTTTGTCATTGCATCATCGTGTTACGGTAAAATAAACAATTCAGCTCGACGTGAAAATTTCTGCAGGAAAATGTCTGACTTTGAACAGTCTCATATTCTAGAAATTCATCCCTGCCACAGCCACCTTGATGGCCCTGAATCTGCCTTGAAGGAGTGACAATAGACAGCATTAAGCATACAATGCACTATCCTCTCTGTTCTCTCTCAAGGAACTTCAAACAAGACCCTTCCTGGTGATCCAGTGGGCGTGTGTGGCAGCTTAGACAGTCAGTGACAGCCCTTGCCCGCCCTCCTTCCCGTGAGAAATGTGTATAGAATTAACATCTGATCACAGAGTAAAAGCCGCAGCCATAGTTAGAAACGCAAGTGTATGTTACTTCTAAGTTTACCTTCACCCTGATAAAGGGCAGTTACATCTTGACCCTGGGGAGGACAGAAAGCTGCCCTGCAAGGCTGAGCAACATAAGATTCTGTGAAGAGACAAGAAGCCATTGAAAGACACGAGAGACTTCAATCTCCAAGGAGCCCACCTCCCCCATACCTTCCTCCTCACTGCCTTCATAGTTGCTCAGGGACCAGGGGGTGGTAACTGATGGCCATGGGTCTTGCCTCATAGATAGCACCTACTGTAAAACCTAGAAACAGTATTCAAGATTTCAAGATCTTTTTCAGACTTTGTACTCTGACAGATACCAACTCTCAACCAGACCAGAACACCAAGAAGTCGGTTTGACCATTCCGAGAGGCCATCTCCCAGAAATTGGCTCTGCAGCAGAAAGACAGTCTCCAACCCATGATATCATCAACCAACCAGCAACCCCTGACTCTCTGCCCTCTGAGTTTCCTTTAAAAACCTTATCCTCTACGCTGGGCATAGTGGTTCATGCCTGTAATCCAGCACTTTGAGAGGCCAAGGCGGAAGGATTGTTTTAGGCCAGGAGTTCAAAAGCAGCCTGGGCAACATAGAAAGACCTTGTCTCTACAAAAAAATTTTTTTAATTAGCCAGGTATGGTGGGGTGTGCCTGTAGTCCCAGCTGCTAGGGAGACTGAGGTGGAAGGATCAGCTGAGCCCAGGAGGTCAAGGCTGTGCAGTGCTGTGATTGTGCCTCTTCACTCCAGCCTGAACAACAGAATTAGACACACACACACACACACACACACAATCTCCAAATCTTCAGGGAGGCAGACTTGAGATATTTCTTTTTTTCCCCCATCCCTCCTGCCCCTGAGATATTTCTCTGATCTCTTCACTCGGTTGCTTTGTGATATTAAACTCTTCCTCTAACTCTAATGGCCACATCCATTTTTATATTTTGTGGGCAGCCAGCATCAGAACCCAGTCTAGCTATCACTGTGCAGCTTCTCTTTCTTTGTGCATTCATCGTGAGTGAGTTCATGTCCAGCATCCGTTACTGTGGAATCATGTGAAGATGAAATATATCAAACAGAAAATAAAGACATGACAATTGAAGTCAAGAATAAATGCTGATTTACTCTAGGAATAGAGGACAGATATTGTGTAATCAGACACATATTATCGCCACTAGTTGTGCTGACAATGATACATATCTGGGTGGAGGTTTCATTCATATTTTTATCAGTGGTCTCCTCCATGTAAAATTTAAAGTTAGGCCGTATGCTTGCTTGGCTAAGAACACGCTAGAATCGATTACAGATCAGAAATTGTATATTAAAAGGACTGTTAAAATATATTTCACGTGATATCAGCAAAACTAACAAAGTGGGAACATTCAGGGGCGCTATCTCTTTCCAGAAACATGAAAACCTTTGGCAAAAACCTTCATAAATCAACCTTTCGGAACTCTGGAATCCAGTCAGTTTACAACAACAAAGTGACCCACTTAGCCAGGCGAAAGTTGCCTGAAATAGGGTGGGGAAACCCTTGTGTCAATACCCTAACTATCCCTTCCTAGGTTTGGTGTTGATCCCGAAGATAGTAGTCTGCATTCCCGAGGTGGGTTTTGGAAACTGGAGAGAGCAGAGCAGACCATGTTTCCAAGGAACGGTATTTGTGTGCGTAATCTGACTGGAGTCTCCCCAAAGGAATACTGCAAAGACTTACTGTGTTTTGCCTAGCTCAGGAGACAGAAACTACTTGGTTCTTAAAAACAATGAAAGCCCAATGAATAAGTTGCTGCCACCTGACCCAAAAACTAGCAGTTGGGATGAACAATAAGACCATCTAGGGTAAAATACAGCAGTTGGGGTAGACAGTAGAAACGCCAAAAACCTGGGAGGAAAAGCCAGGGAGTGAGATTTTGGGGAGGAACAGAGGTTCTTAAAAAGCTATCAAGTGTAAAAGGAAACCCAAAAAGCACATGCTTGGGACAAGACACATGTCGGAAAAACAACTTGTAAAGAACCTGGCTGGCGTTTAGGCTCAGTGCAAACAGGAAGTTCAGGCTAAGGCAAAGTTGTAAATGGTTTGACTAAGCATTAAAGGAGTGCCCTCAGTGCCATGCCAGTCTGCCAATACCTAGAGAGCATATTTTCTTTCCTTCCTTTTTCTTTTTTTTTTTTAACACATCATAATGTTTAAAATGTCCAGTTTTAACAAAAAATATGAAGTATGCAAAGAAACAAGAAAGTGTGGTCCATTTACAGGGGAAAAAAGGAGATTAGCTGAAACTGTACATCTCTGAGGATGCACAGACATTGGATTTCCTAGACAGAGACAAATATCATAAATATGCTCAAGAGCTAAAAGAAACTATGAACAAAGGATTGAAGGAAAATGGTGTCGTCACAAATCAAAAACATCAATAAAGAGATACCAATTATAAGATGAACCAAGGAAAACTTTTGGAGCCAAAAAGTACAATAACAGCTAGAGTGAAAAAGCTTACTAAGGGAGTTAAACAACAGTTGTGAGCAGACAGAAGGAAGAATAAGAGGGCTTGAAGACAGGTCAAATGAAATTATTCAATTTGGGAAGAAATAAATACATAGGTAAAGAAAAATGAGAGCAGAACTTAAGTGACACATTAGAGACCACCAAGGGGACCAATATATACATAGCAGAATTTCAGAAAGTAAGGAGAGAGAAGGCAAAAAGAAAGAAAGAAAGATCCAAAGCTTCCTAAATTTGATTTTTAAAAATTATAAATCAATACATCCAAGTAACCCAAAGAACTCAGAGTAGGTTAAATTCAAAGAAGTTCACACGAAAACAGTTGGGTATTATGATCAAATTGTCAAAAGTCAAAGATAAAGAGCAAATCTTGAAATCAACAGAAAACCAGCACTCATCACATACAAGAGCTCTTCAACAAGATTTACAGTCAATTTATCTTCAGAAACCATGGAAGGTAGAAAGTAGTGGGATGACAGATTTAAAGTGCTTTACAAAAAACAACAGCAACGATAACACTTTAAAAAAAAAAAACTGTCATCCCAAAAGTCTATTTCTGGCAAGACTATGCTTCAAGAATAAAGGAGAAAGTAAGATATTCTCAGATAAACAAAAGTTGAGGTAGTTTATTACTAACCTGCCCTACAAGAAATGTTTAAGGGTGTTCTTCAGGCTGAGTGAAGTAACACTAGGCAGTGGCTTAAAGCAATATGGGGAAATAAAGAACAAAAGTAAAGGCAACTACAAAGATAAATAGAAAAGCAAGCATTATTATATTTTTGGTTTGTAGCTCCTCTTTTGTTCTCTGCAATTTAAAAGACAAATGCATAAATATAAATTTATGTTAATGGGCATAAAATGTATAAAATGTATCTGTGACTAACAATATAAAACAGGAAGAACAGAGATATATAGAAATAGACCATATACTATTGAAGTTAACTTGGTATTAATTCAAGCTTTGTTTAAAATTTCAGATAATTGTAATCCCCAAGATAACCACTAGGAAAATAATTTTAAAATATGCAATAAAGGAATTGAGAAAGGAATCCAGAATATGTAAATATGAGACTGAAAGCAGATTAGTGTACTTAATGCCACTAAATTGTACACTCTAAAATTGCTATAATAGTAAATTTCAGGTTATGTGTATTTTACCACAACTTTTTAAAAAGGAAGAAAACAAAACCACCATGGACTCCATGCAAAGAGACCGTTCAAACAGCCACAGGCATCAGTGGGAACTTAAATACAATTCTGAGCCACAGAAGTTGTACAAACACTTAGAAATGTATCTACATCTTCCTTCTCCAAACTTTGTTGAATGGTCCCTAGATCACTTCACAAGACTTTGAGGCTGGGGGGTCAATCATACCAGATATTATACAAATAAGGCAAACAGAATTGAGTCTTGGTGTCCAGGGACTGATAAGAATGGACAAATTAGGATAATAAACATTTCTTCAAAACAGCAAGAAAAACTCACACTCTCAATGTAAATGCTATGTTTCATTTAGTGCTCTAGTATCTTTTTTCTACTTACTATCAATATCATTCTGTAATTAATTCAATAGGAATCTGTTTTCTTTGCCAGACAGTGAACTTCTGGAAAGCCAGGACTGATGACTATTGATCCCTGTATCTAATAATATGTGGAACATTATAAGTGTTTAATAGATATTGACTGATTAAATATGTGAATATCTCTACAATATTCAGGGAAAGGGGGTGTCTGATTTCTTAAGAAACCCAAGAGTAAAATGTAGAAACTCTTCACCAGTACAATAAATCCTTATGATTAAAGAATCTAGGGATTTTGATGTACAAAGTCATATGTGCAGACAGCATATATTGGTAGAACTGTGGAAATAATGAAGACATTTATTAGAGTGTGCTTATATTTGTTTTGTTTTATTTTGTTTTCCAGTCTGAGTTCTAGGCACCCTCTTCTCCTTCCTGAGTTTTGGTGACTTGGCTAGATTTTGGTTGGTTTCTATTGTTTCCAAAAGGTGTTTAGTTATTTGGTTTTGGGCTTGAAACTTGAAAAGATTCACTGGGTTAATTAAAATAGAGTTCTCTGGCAAAAAAAAAAAGAGAGAGAGAGAGAGAAAGAGAGAGAGAACACAGACTGTGATGGGTGTTTGAAATTCCCATTGTCATTTGTTACTTGATTTATTGCTCCTGACACTAAACACAGTTTTAAAAGGAATATTCTGTTGGGACCAATGTTCCTGCACTTTGTAATTTAATTCTTGACTTTAATTGAAAGTAACTTTTTTATTTTATTTAAAAATAACCCCCATTAAGCCAACCATCCCTCTTCCATATCAGCACACTACTGTTTGCCATTTGAGACTTGCTGAAAGGTTTTGGGGAGGAAAAAAGTAAATCTGATCACTTTACCACACCTGGCTAGCTTCTGCTGAACAGATAAAATCTTACAATCTTATTCTTTTCTGTGTGGCGTGGTAAGGCATGGAAACTGACCACACCTGCCTAATTACACCTTATAACTTCTCCAAAAGCCTTGCACCAACCTTTTACATTCTCTGTCCCCTCTAAGCTGTGGTTCAGTAATCTGTGGAGGTGATAGCAAATCTGCCCACTCACAATAGAAAATGAATGAAAATCAACCATTTAACTAAATTTCTCCTAAAATGTTCATGCTTTAAATACAAATATAACCTGACCTCCCAAACAGTCTGTTCCCTCCAAAGCGTATGCATTAAACTATTTAGAATGAAAGTTTCTGTGTACAAACATTTATGACTTTATATCAACACTCTACAAAAAAAAATTCTGTTCAGTTATTTAAAATATAATAAAATCCATAATACAAATTATGGATATTAAAAAAAAAGTTATCCATGAGAAAGGTAAAGAAAAGGAACCGGTAAGTAGGAAAAAGACATGAAAAAAGTTATTGGTATGGAGATGTATTTTTGGAAAGGACAGATATAAAGGGAAAAGAGTCATTTTGTATAGGAAAGGATTTTGTATGGTAGATTTTGTTCCAAAGTAAAGTGACAGGATGTTTAAGAAGGAAGGAAGTATGGGACAAAACAGAAAAGTCCAAGCGTGTCATAGAGTGTCAATATAAGTAGTAAAATGGTGAAGAGTATTCTGTGAAAGGAATTATATGCATGATATTATTGCTAACGGAGATGATTGAGTTATTTCTATGAATTAACCATTAATATAAAAAAACACTCATGATAGGCCAGAATGCTATTATGTCAAAGTGTCGGGTTTTTTTAAACACGAATCTGTCCAAAACTCTAAGTAATTGGCTTAAAATAAAAACGGGTGCACTCAGCATAATCCCAAGCGTCCTTGTAAGTAGAAGAGGGACCAGTGAGAGACTGTAAGATGTTGCTGCTGTCTTGAAGACTGAGGAAGAAACCACAGCCAAGGAATGTAGGCTACTTCTCAGGGTTGAAAAAGGCAAGGAAATGGATTCTCCAAGAAGTCTCCAGAAGGAAAAAAAAGCACTGTTGATAACTTGATTTTTGCCCACTGGGGCTAAAAGCGCACTGGAAATCTTCTGACTTGCAAAAATTTAAAGGAATAAACTTGTGCTGTTCTAAATCACTACGTTTTTGGTAACCTGTTACTCTAGCAATAGAAAACTAACACAATAACATAAAACTTAAAATACTTCAAAGGGAACATCCACAACTAATGAGTTAGCCTATCAACAATTCAAAGAGCATTTAAGATTAATCCCTGCACAAGAAAACTTGAAATGTCCTGAAATCATACAACTCACATGTAAGAGAGAGTTGAGAGCAGTTTCCCCTAATTTGATGACAATCCTAAAACTTGACATGGCATTATCAGTTGTGAAGCTGAAATAAATTTCTTCAGCTATTAGTAATAAAAACCAAATCTTGATCAACCACTCCAGAGGTAAGACTTTCTGATCTCGCTCTAGAAAATCATAGCACATTATAATTGTCATACGGAAAGACAATTAAAGAGATTGAGGGCAAAAGGACTGTTTAAAAAAAAAACTGTCGGGCTCGGTGGCTCAGCCGGTAATCTCGCGCCTTTGGGAGGCTGAGGTGAGTGGATTGCCTGAGCCTGCGGGTTCGAGACCCGCCTGGGCAGTGAGACCTCCTCTCTACCATAAATCAAAAAATCAGCCGGGCGTGGTAGCGCAGGCCTGTAATTCCGGCTACTCGGAAGGCTGAGGCGGGAGGATCGCCGGAGCCCAGCAGGTCGAGGCTGCGGTGGCCGGGAGCGGCCGCTGCCCTCCAGTCTGGGCGACGGAGTGAGACTCCGACTCAAAAAAAAAAAAAGAGACTGTTAGGGAGATGCGTCAGGCAATTAATTAACAAAAATATTTGCCATATTTTTATATGGTATATGTTTTATATGTTATATACTTTATGGTCTATATATTTTAATATTTTATTTTATATTTTGTAGATTCTTTAATATTTGTTTTATTTGCTACGTTTTCTGACAATTGTGAAATCGGTGTGCTTTTAAAACACTTACATCTGCTTTTATAGCCTCACTCTAAATAAACATGCAGCCGTGTGCCTAATATTGTTTTTGCTTTGCTTTGAATACGTATTTTTTATTTGAAAGTTGTGGGGTACAGTCAAGGGTTCGGTACGCAAATATTCGCGGTGCAGGCGCCCTTGCTGACAGATATCGACGACCACTAGTCCCACCTCCCTTCCCTCCCTGCCCCGCTCGCAGCTTCCCGCCCCGCCGCCCCTTTCCTTCCGGTATTACGGTAGTCGCCCAAGGTCCGCTCAGGGTCGGAACTCGGGATGCTCAGCCCTCGGCTTCGTGAGGCGTCAGCCCGCGTTCGGGACTCCAGCCGCGGCCGGGGGGCTGCGAAGTTCACGCCTGCGCGCCCTTCCGCGGCTGCGTGTTCG
>NW_007252303.1:74197-75684 GCF_000164805.1 Carlito syrichta | reverse complement strand
CTGTTAGGTTGTTAATTTGTGTTCCTTCCATTTTCTTCATGTGTGTTTGTAGGGATATAAATTCCCCTCTTATTACAGCTTTCAGGGCATCCCAGAGATTTTGGTAAGATGTTTCTTCATTTTCATTTGTTTCCAGGTATCTTTGATCCCTGTTTTTATTTCGTCGTTGACCCAGGAGTTGTTTAGCATCATGCTGTTTAGTGTCCATGTCTTTGTGGGTTTTGGGGGGACTTTGTTGGTGTCAATGTTTATTTTTATTCCACTGTGGTCCGAGAAGGTACATGGTAGAATTTCGGTACTTTTAAATTTGCTTATGCTTGATTTATGGCCGAGTATGTGGTCGATCTTAGAATATGTTCCATGTGGTGATGATTAGAATGTGTATTCTGTGGTCTTTGGATGGAGTGTTCTAGGTATCAATTAAGTCCATTTGGTCCAAAGTCACATTGAGGTTCCGGATCTCCTTGCTGATTTTTTCTCCTGATGATCTGTCTAGGGTTGTGCGTGGGGTATTAAAGTCCCCAGTTATGATAGTGTTAGAGTCAATATCTTTCTTTAGTTTTCCAAGAAGTTGCTTTATGAAAGTTGGCGCACCTATGTTTGGTGCATATATGTTTAGGATAGACATTTCTTGTTGATGGATTGAGCCTTTTATCATTATGTAGTGGCCTTCTGTATCTTTTTTGATTTTTAATAGCTTGAAGGGTATTTTGTCTGAAATTAAGGTCGCTACTCCTCCTTTCTTTTGTATTCCATTCGCCTGAAAGTTTGTTTCCCATCCTCTTACTTTGAGTCTGGGGGTGTCCTTTCTAGTGAGGTGAGTCTCTTGAAGGCAATAGATTGTTGCCTGATGATATTTTATCCATTTTGCCATTCTATGTCTTTTCAGTGGTGCATTTAGTCCGTTCACATTTAGGCTAATAATTGAAATGCAAGAGTTGATCCCTGTCATAAGGTTCTTACAGAGTTGTTCCTGTTTGTTTGTTGTCTTTCTTTGGGTTTTGGAGTTGGTTCATGTGTGTTTTTAATCTTTTGCCTGTAGAAGAATCTTTTGCTTGTGAAGAATGCTGTTGTTCTTTTTTCTTTTTCTTCTGTGTTCCGTACTTTCTTAAGTGTTTCTTGTAGGGGTGGTCTGGTGGCAGCGTAGGTTCTTAGGGATTGGATGTCTGGAAAAGATTTCAATTCTCCCTCACTAATGAAGCTTAGTTTGGCTGGGTAGGTTATTCTTGGTTGAAATTGTTTCTCTTTTAGAACTTTGAAGATAGGGCTCCAGGCTCCCCTGGTCTGAAGGGTTTCTATGGATAAATCTGCTGCTATTCTAATTGGTTTTCCCTGGTAGGTAGTCTGGCCTTTTTCTCTTGCTGCCTTTAGGATTTTTCCTTTCATAGCTACTTTATTTAGGTGAATTATTTGTGTCTGGGAGTTGGTCTTCTCATTTGTTGTCTTGCAGGGGTTCTCTGAATCTCCTGTGTTTGAATTTTTTCATC
>NW_007252303.1:63485-73182 GCF_000164805.1 Carlito syrichta | reverse complement strand
GGGGGAAACAAACGAGTGTGCCAACAAATAGAGAGAGAGGCCTATACTGAAACAGATAAAAACAATAGACTACAGCTACAGTTGAACCAACTCTCATACAAACAAAAATAAAACATATAGTGATGCTAACATACCAGCTATCCAACCACCTTGTTAGTGTGCTGTTCCTCTATACAAAGACATGGTTTACAGACTGAAGAAAAGAGAAGAAAAGGAGAAGGAAAAGAGAAAAAAGGAACAATACAGTAGGATTAGAATTAAGTCATTAAACTAATAGAATCAGTGAAGCACACTCTGAGACATTTTGTTTAAGTCCAATGTCCTTTCAGGTCTGATTTTTAGTTTTGTTTTCAAGCTGGTAAATTAGTTTGCAGTTAGGGTCAGTTCCCCTGATCTGCTGTGAAGGACAGTTCAGATTAACCTCCGTTTAGCACTCTGGTCTATGTCTTTACCAAGCTTGTTTCTCCCGTTTCAGTGTTGTTACCTTGAATCGCCAGCAGGTGGTGCTATCTCATCTGCTCACCCCAGAGGGGGTGGGGCCGGCAGGAACAAGATGGCTGCCTGCCTCCGAGCAGGCAACAGGAGCCCCACTCCGGGCGGGCAGGACAGTCTCGGACACAGGGGAGGTGGCAGCGATCCCAGCAGATCTTCCCTGAAGCGGTTTGTTGTGGATCTCCTCAGGCCGGGTAGTGTGATATGCTACCCCTCCCAGAGGCCGCGGTGGCAGCGGCAACAGCAGTGGCGATTGGGGGAGGGGCTGCGGCGGCGGCAGGACTGTTTGCAATGCAGTAAAACTCCAGTTGTTGCGATTTCCCAGCGGTGGCAATGGCCGAGCTCTGTCTGAAGAGCAGGCTGCGATGCTGGGGTCCCCAGCCCCCCGGGGTGAGAGTCAGAGACCCAATGCAGATCTCCTTTGCAGAGGGCTTCAGATGCTGGGTTGCCCTGTCGCCATCTTGCCGCATCCTCCTCTATCTTATTTTTTAAAGTATTGGCCTTTAGGGTTCTGGATAGGAATTTGTTGCCAGTTCCATTTTCCATAAGGGTGTCTCCTGCATTTTCTAAGATTCTTATAGTTTGAGGTTTTAGTTTTAGGCCTTTGATCCATTTAGAGTAAATTTTTGTGTATGGTGATAGGTAGGGGTCCTGTTTTAATCATCTGCAGGTGGTCAGCCAGTTTTCTCACCACCATTTACTGAACAGGTTTTCCTCTCGCCAGTAGTTTTTGTTGGAGGTTTTGTCAAAGATGAGTTGGTTGAGGAATTGAGGCTTT
Organism: Carlito syrichta; assembly: GCF_000164805.1. NCBI lineage: Eukaryota > Metazoa > Chordata > Mammalia > Primates > Tarsiidae > Carlito > Carlito syrichta. Next base: position 71,912 of record NW_007252303.1, on the reverse strand, counting down.
GCTCCCGGAATCTCTATCCTGTTCCACTGGGCTATATGCCTGTTTTTATACCACTACCAAGCTGTTTTGATTACTGTAGCTTTATAGTAGAATGTGAAGTCTGGAAGTGTGATACCTCCTGCTTTGTTTCTCTTGCTAAGGATTGTTTTGGCTATTCCTGGTCATTTATGTTTCCATATGAATTTCTGTATTGTTGTTTCCAGATCTGAGAAGAATGACATTGGTAACTTAATGGGTATTGTGTTGAATCTGTAGATTTCCTTTGGTAGGATGGACATCTTAACAATGTTGATTCTTTCTATCCATGAGTGTGGTATATTTTTCCATTTGTTTGTGTCTTCTTGGATTTCTTTGAGCCATGTATTGTAATTCTCATTGTAAAGGTCTTTCACTTCTCTGGTTAGGAAGATGCCGCGGTATTTCATTTTTTTTGTGGCTATTGTGAATGCGATTGTTATGCTGGATTTTTCATTCATTGTCTGTACCGTTGTTTATATTTCATCATCAAATGATTTTGCTGCATCAAATTGGGTGAACTTATGAAATTAAATAATTCATCCTTTTTTTTCTGAGTCAGGGTCTCTGTTGTTTAAGCTGGAGTGTGGTTGCATGATCATGGCTCACCACAGCCTCAGCCTCTTGGATTTAGGTGATCCTTCCATCTGAGCCCTGCAAGTAACTGAGACTAGAGGCATATGCCACCACATCTAGCTTGTTTTTTGATTTTTTTGTAAAGACAAAATCTCAGCATAGTTTTATATATTTTATGAGGTGTAGGGCTCAGCAGCAATTTCCCCCAAAAACCAACTCAAACTACTGAATTTTGTGAAAAACTTTTCAGTCCCTTTATTGATGTTTCACCTGACTTGGTACCTATCTTTAAAATTTGGAATTATTGGATTCCTTGAAAATATACATTTTTTTAAAGTTACATATTTGTTCCAAAAATACCATTAAAATGATTTGCCATAATTTGTTATGCTACATACTTTGCCTTTTCTTTACTATATTTTGAATTTTCTAAGGATAATTTGTAGGGTTTTATTTGCATTTTATGGAATTTTGATATTTTGTTATAAATGCTTTATTCTAATTTTTAATTGCTGTGTCTATAACCTCATTACGTACATCATGGAATACTAAACTAACATTTAAATACCTCAAGGTATTTTCTTGGGAAATTAGCCACTTCACCAGTCTCTTCTACTCCCTATAAATTGCCACCAATGTTACTTATAGCACTTAAATATCTCACTTGTATAATTTCCACTGGAAATTAATATTCTTCAATTAACCCCTGAAGGCTCTTTTGATACCCCTCTTTGCCTAATCCTGTTGATTTATTTTTTTATTATGATTTACAGATAATAGTTTTTCTGATATCCATTGAGTAATATGACTGTCACACACCAGTGGATAATGTTGCAAAATGCCTATTGTGCATAGGTATAGAGAGTTTTATTATAGGAATTCAGAAGAATATCTGTTATTCTTATAACAGTGCTATGTTAAGTTCTTCCTGATTTTTCCAGTGCTATTTTTATATTATAATTAGAAATTTCCATTTATTTATCTTATTAGATAAGTTTCTTGTAGATTATTTACTATTACATTATATAGTAGTCAGCTTTAGCCTTTATTTGGCAGCAGTAAATGTTCATTGATATATTTGTCTCTCTTTAAATATGAGATATTCATATGTCTACTGCCAGTTGGTGTGTGCTTTGGGGTGGTGACAGAAAACATACCTCTTGTTTCAAAGCCTGTGTAAATTTTCATACTGTAAGTAGGTTGGTCATAGGGTATTGGTATTAGATATTCCTAAAAATAATTTGGATTGCATGCAGTCACCATTTCTTTGTTGAGAGATCCTATTCCTTTATATTTCTGAACATTTGTAGCATGTAGTTGAGAGGTTTTGTAACTGTTTAAGTGTTACCTTTGGTGTATGTAATATTATGTTTTTCAATATAAAATATTCATTTTCCAACTCTACTTAATATGAAACTAAGGTTCTTTCTATCTTTCAGATATTTCTGCTAGACATATGAACAAGGAATTATCACCAAAAGAAGATATTAACAAAGGAGAATTATTTCAAACATTGATATTGGAAAGATCTGAAACATATGACATCAGAGATTTTTATTTCAGGGAAGTTCAGCAAAATTTGTATAAGTTGGAGAGTCAGTGTGGATATGATGAAAAAAATTACAAAGGACTGACTGTGACTCATAACAAAAATCTCACTGGCAGAAGAGATCAACAAGATAACAAATACTGTAATAATTTTCCATTAAAACAGAGTGTTTCTGTAAGAAAAAGTACTTATCAGTATTACAAACATGGGAAGTTGTACACAAGGAATTTATTAAAACTGAAACACAAAATATCCCATGCAGGAAACAGTTATATAAAATGTGTTGAAAATAAAAATGGATTATGCTTTCAGTCACATCTGGCTGAACTTGAGAAACTTCAAACTGAAGAGAAAGTTTATGAATGCAATCAAGTCAAAAAGTTTATCAGTAATCATTGTTCCTCTGCTTCACCACTTCAAAGAAGTGTCAACCACAACATTTGTAATAAATATGGAAAGGTTTTTATGCATCCTTCATTGTTTACACGCCATCCAAAAACACACAGAGAAAAATCTTACAAATGTAATGACTGTGGGAAGGCATTTAGAAAAAACTCAAACCTCACTAGTCATCAGAGAATTCATTCTGGGCAGAAACCTTACAAATGTAATGAGTGTGACAAAGCTTTTACCCAATTTGCAAACCTTACTAGACATCGCAGAATCCATACCAGAGAGAAACCCTATAAATGTAATGTCTGTGGCAAGGGCTGTAGTCAAAATTCGAATCTTGCAAGTCATCAGAAAATTCATACAGGAGAGAAACCCTACAAATGTAGTGAGTGTGGCAAAGCCTTTTCTGAGCATTCAAGCCTTACTCAACATAGGAGAATCCATACTGGAGAAAAACCTTACAAATGTAAGGAATGTGGGAAAACTTTTAGAGGAAGCTCAAATCTCACTAGTCATCAGAGAATTCATTCTGGGAAGAGACCTTACAAATGTAATGAATGTAACAAATCCTTTAATCGTATCTCACACCTCACTAGACACCAGAGAATTCATACCGGAGAGAAACCATACAAATGTAATGTGTGTGGCAAGGTCTGTAGTCAAAATTCAAATCTTGTTATCCATCAAAGAATTCATACAGGAGAGAAACCTTACAAATGTGATGAATGTGGCAAAGCCTTTATGGAACGTTCAAGCCTTATTCATCATGAGAGAATCCATAGTGGAGAGAAGCCTTACAAGTGTAAAGAATGTGGCAAAGCCTTTAATCAGTCTTCTAATCTTGTCATACATCAGATAATTCATACTGGAGAGAAGCCTTACAAATGTAATGAGTGTGGCAAAGCCTTTAATGTGTGTTCAAGCCTTACTCGACATCAAAGAATCCATACTGGAGAGAAGCCTTACAAATGTAATGAGTGTGGCAAAGCCTTTACACAAATTTCAAATCTTACTAGACATCAGAAAATGCATGCTGAAAAGAAACTTTATAAAACTAATGTATGTGGCAGTGGCTTTATAAAAAAAAATCGAGTGTTGGGAATCAGGTAATTCATGGTGGAGCGAAACCTTACAGATGTAATGAGAATGACAAAACCTTCAACATGTATTCAAGCCTTACTAGACATCAGAGAATCCATACTGCACAGAAACCATATGAAAGTCATTTATTTGATGAAGCCTTTAATGAGGGCTTACACTTAACTAGACATCAGAATATACATCTTTGAGGGAAACCACATAAATTTTAATCTGTATGGCAAGGTTTTATCTGAAGTTCAAACCTGGTATTGGAATTCTTACTGGAGAGAAACCTTACGTGATGAATATAACAAATGTGGTAAGCTTCTGGCAAATGCACACAATGTTGGGATCATGAGAGAATTCAGATTTGAGAGAAAACGTACAAATGTACTGAATATGACAAGGCCATTAGGCAATGGCCTGGCCTCAAAATTTAGCGAAGTATATTGTAGTGTGTGTGATAAATTGTTTAATGATTTCTCACAGTAGGCTACATGCCAGAAAATTTATACCAGAGGAAATTAAGTATCTGGGTTCTCTCAAAAGATTATTCAAGTTAAATTCTGTAGAGTAGTAAAAGATTACAGTCATAATACCTGCAATGCTGATAAAAGTTAACAGAATATCAGTGGAAAGGTCCTATTATCTTCATTTCATTAAATTTATTCAGGTATTTGAGATTTCTTGAAAAAGGCTACATTACTATTGATGATTTTCAACCTAGGGTTTGAAAGATGTTCATGTTATACCTCCATCAGTCCTTTGGTATGTCACTATGTCATGTCACTATGTCTCTGGGAAGAGTTTAGTGAGATAAAAGGGCCTATTTTATTAGGTGGGGTTCATTTATGCCAGTGTTCCCTGGAAGATAAAGAACACTGAATCTTAAGCTGCAACATGGTGCCTTTGAATGAAAGCATAGTGAGTGACAGAAAATAGAGGTAAAATGATGATCTAAGTGATTATGATTAATGTGTTAAAGGCCACTTCTCCAGATTTGTTGCCATGAGAGATGAACTCGATTATTAGAAAGTATTGCTTTAATAACTGACCATGAATCAGAAGAAGCAAGCAAGTGCATCAAAAGACAGATTTTCATAAGAGGAGATTGATAGGTTACTAGGGACTGCTTACATGATAGATATAACAGAGCAGAAATGATGATCACCCTCTCCTTTCAAAGGAAATAGCTATTCTGTACCAAAGATGAAAAAAAATTTTTTTGCTTTTGAAAACTGAAGGCACCAACTATCAAATAAAAATACTTTAACCAACAGAACCACAGTGGAGTATGCATGTGTAGCATTTACATTTTACCACTGAAATTTCATTTTGTTATCATTTTATTTAGGGTATATCATAGATCTCATTTTAATTAATAAAAATGAATTTTAGAACCTTTGATGAATCACGTTCTTTCCTTCCATAAACCCATACCTATCCCAACTAAATTTTAGTTCATGAACACTAATAACACATAATTAGGCTCTCAAGGTTGAGTGGTATTTGTAACAGTTTGTTTCCATGATGGCGTTAAACAGTATACCCTTCTGGGAACGTATGTACCAATAATTTGCTTTTGAATTATTCCCTCCTCACTCTATCTTGGATATATAAGTTGCTATAATGAAAATACAGTATCAGTGCAATTTCAGACTGCCTAACAGCTGCTTTGCTATTCATGAATGTGCACCATATGTTACATTTTCACACTTGTGCCTAAACTCATGGCTTGCATTTGTCTTGATGCTGTGATTTACATGAGGAGAACAAACATACTGAGTATATGAAGATTGTTAGTAATAAACGTTTTCAAACTCAGGAATAAATATAAGAATAATGTTTTCTCCCTCTTGTTTGGATCCCTCGTGAAAATAATTGCAAAGGATCAATGTCTTGGTGCATGAGTTATCCATTAGTAATGAACATACACATTTAAGGTGAATTTTTTAGTAAGTAAAAACTACACATATTCATTCCATGGAAAATTTTGGTTAATTTACACTCGTTTTACAGAGGTAGGATGGACCTCCATCCAAAGCTTGGGTGAGTTGTGTCTGATGATACCCTATACACTCCAAAAGTGTTTAACAGTGATTACTTCATAATGAGACTTTTCTGGGTATAGCAGGAACTGCTTCTGGAACTGTTTCAAAAGTAACTTGAAAGAGCAGGAAAAAGTACAGGGGTTTTACAGTGGTTAGGGAGTGGGACTGTGCTAAAAGAAGCACACAGTCTTTTTTTTTTTTTTTTTTTTTTTTTTTTTTGAGTTGGAGCCTCACTCTGTTGCCCAGACTGGAGTGCAGTGGCTCACTCACAGCCACCTCAGTGACAACCTGCTGGGCTTAGGCGATCCTTCTGCCTCAGCCTTCCAAATAGCAGATGTGCACTACCATACCTGGTTTTTTTGTTGTTTTGTGTGTGTGTGTGTGTGTGTGTGTGTGAGAAATATTTAGAGACGCGGTATCACCAAGTTGCCCACACCGGTCTCGAACCCCTGGGCTCAGGGAATCCTCCTGCCTCGGCCTCCCAAAGTGCTGGGATTATAGGCTTGAGCCACTGCATCCAGCCTAACACAGTCTTTCTTATCAACTTACCCAGATGTGGCATAGAAGGGGAAGAGGGATGAGTGAGGCTCCAAAGCTGTTAACAAATATTTTTAAATGAAATGAGACTAACTCAGCATTGAATGCTTACTCTTGAGGTTAATCACTCATTGGATAAGAAGACCACATTTTCATGCTAGTAACTACACGTTATTTTCTGCTGCACACATCGGATCTTTTGCACAACATGATTGTTGAAAGTGTGAAATACTATTTAGATAAATTGACTACTTTTTATTTATTTATTTTTTAGTTGAAGTCTCTATCGCCCAGGCTGTGAGCAGTGGCATACTCACAGCCACTGCAGCCTCAGCCTGCTATCCTCAAGCAATCCTGTCTTAGCCTTCCAAGTAGCTGGAACCGCCGGAATGCACCACCACGCTCTGCTAATTTTTTAGATTTATTGTAGAAATAAGGTCTCACCAAGTTGCCCAGCCTGGTCTCAAACTCCTGGACTCAGGGTAATCTCCCAAATTGCTGGGATTACAGGTGTGAGCCGCCACAGACAGCTGCCTGGGATTTTTTTTTAATGGTAGTGTCATGAAAATGTGTAGAAATGTTTATCAGACAGTAAATATGATTTCATAATGTATAATTCATGGTTCTTTTTCAATTGCAGTAAAAATTATTTCTTGTAAATTTTTCCTCACATTCCCCACACTTTTTAAATCAAGTTAGATATTTTAACATATTTTAGCCCTATATTCAGTAAAGCAAACCAAAAAAATGAAGGGTATATTTACCAAGGGTTTGTTTGGAAACTTATGAAAAAGTACATAGATAGTGCCAGCTACTTGAGAGACTGAGGTAGAAGGATCACACAAGCCCAGGAGTTTGAGACTACAGTAAGCAGTGATCTCTCCACTGTACTTCAGCCTGAGTGACAGAGTAAGATTCTTGTCTCTTTTTAAAAAAGAAAAAGTTTGTAGTGTCTATAAATGTGAAAGAGAGTCCTCCAAGTCTTTAGTTCAGTGAAAGAACTGGAATATCAATGTGGAAACAAGAACTGTTGCTACAGTGAAAGTCTTGGACACTGGAATTTTGGGAAAACAATATGCTCACATCACCTTAACATTATATCTCAAAAATTTCCCGTTTTTTTAAAAACATATTTTTTATTATAAAATTGTGAGGTACAGTTAAGGGTTAGGTATACAAATGTGCACCGTTCAGGCACCCTTGTTAATAAGGGGTGTCTCCCCATCCCCAGACAGATCCTGACTATCATTAGTGCCACTCCCTTCCCCTCCCTACACCCCCCCATAGTTTCCCACCACTTTCAGTCCTTTTTTTATAGTATTATGGTAGATGTTCAAGGTCCACTATATGAGTGAGAACATGTGATACTCAGAACTTTGTTTCTGTGAGAGATCACTCAGTATTATAGACTCTAGTTCCATCCAGGTTGCTGCGAAATTCATGATTTTGTTCTTTTTTATGGCTGTGTAGTATTCCATAGTGTATATGTACCACATTTTTTTAATCCAGTCCTCTTTTGATAGACAGCATGGTTGGTTCCAGGTTCTTGCTATTGTGAACAATGCTGTGATAAATATTCGTGTGCGGTTATCTTTTTTATAGAGTGATTTGAGTTCTTTAGGGTATATTACCAGTAGGAGGATTGCGGGGTCATATGGGAGGTCGATATTTAGAGCTTTTAGGAATCACCACACTGCTTTCCACAGAGGTTGCACTAGTTTACACTCCCACCAACAGTGTAGAAGTATTCCCTTTTCCCCACACCCTTTCCAGCAACTGTTATTTTTTGAGTTATTGATAATGGCCATTCTGACTGGAGTTAGGTGGTATCTCAGTGTGGTTTTGATTTGCATCTCCTTGATGATTAGTGAGGTTGAACATTTCTTCATGTGTCTGTTGGCTGCTCGGATGTCTTCCTTTGAGAAATGTCTGTTCATATCTTTTGACCACGTTATAATGGGGTTGTTTGTTTTTTTCCTTTCAGCACGTTTGAGTTCCTTGTAGATCCAAGATGTTAAGCCTTTGTCGGACCTGGATTTGGCAAATACTTTTTCCCAGTCTGTGGGCTGTCTCCCTGCTCTCTTGATGGTTTCTTTGGCTTTGCAGAAGCTTGTCAGTTTAATGAGGTCCCACTTGTCTATCTTATCTCTTATGGCCTGTGGGTTGGAGTCTCACTCTGTGGCCCAGACTGGAGTGCAGTGGCCACTCCCGGCCACTGCAGCCTCG
>NW_007252303.1:0-63413 GCF_000164805.1 Carlito syrichta | reverse complement strand
CGCGGGCTCAGGCAATCCACTCACCTCAGCCTCCCAAGGCATGGGATTACAGGCTGAGCCTTCGAGCCCAGCTCCCCTTTTCATAATTACTGCCATCATTATCATTAGCTTCAATTACCACAATGAATACGGGGCCCTGTATCTACACAGTCTTGTAGACCAGACTGGGTAGATTGGTATGTTTTTCTGAATTCAGTCTAAAGATAATCGATTTTTTTTGTTTTATTTATATACGATTAACATACCATAAAATTATCTGATTTACAATGTTCAGTATGGATGGTTTTGATACGGTCCCAAATTTGTACAACCATCAGCACTAATTCCAGGATATTTTCATCAATCAAAACCCCCATGCCCTTTCATAATCACTTCCATTCCCACTCTCAACCCTAACTCCAACCCCTGAAACGTCTAATCTGGAGCTTTTGAGATGTAAACATTAAAGGAGATAGCACGTCTACCTCCTATGGTTTTTTTGAGTCATAGTGTCACTCTGTTACCCAGGCTGGAGTGCAGTGGCACAATCACAGCTACTGTACCCTCTACCTGCTGGGCTCAGGCAATCCTTCCATCTCAGCCTTCTAAAGAACTGGAACTACAGGTGCACACTACCATACCTAGCTAATTTTTAAATTATTAGAGCGAAGGAGTCTTGCCAAGTAGCCTCGGCTGGTCTCCAGCTCCTGGGCTCAGGCAATCCTCGCCTGCACCTCCCAAAGTGCTGGGACTACAGGCATGAGTCATCATGCCCAGCCTCTATCTCCTATATTGATGAAAAACCAAAGCTAAAGAGGTTCATTCTGAGCCAGACATGAGTGATCAAGGCCTGAGACACTGTCCCAAGTGGTCCTGAGTACATGTGTCCAAGATAGCTGCGTTACAGCTTTGTTTAATATATTTGAGAGAGAGAGAGAAAGAGAGAAAGAGATTGATTGATTAAAGGTGAAAACATAGATCATTACTTTTGAGGTCTGCATTGGTTTGTCCCCGAAAGATGGGATATCTCGAAGTGAGAGGAGGAGTTTTAAACATAAAGATCATAGATGGATTCAAATATTTTCTGATTGGCATTTGGTTGAAAGAGTTAAACTCTGTCTAAGGAATTAGAAATCAGTAAAAAGAAAAAAACTTGAGTTTAGATGACGGGGTGGAAGCCAAGTTACTTGGCATGTAAATGAAACCTCTAAGCAATGAGCTTCAGACAGAACAGGGGGTAAATATCTTAAAAGGGTGTCTTGAAGACAACTATGGTGTATCTGTTTGGCCATGTATAAGTGTGAGATTTCCTTCTGTTTTTGCAATTGCTTAGCGGCTTGCCTGGGTCTTTTGCTTTTGCATGTGGGTCTATTGCTTTTGCAATAATAAAATTTGTATTTTTCTACTCTCTTCGTGGGGAAGTTTGCTAGGTTGGGAAGATATTTTGCTTTTTTATTATATTTCTCCAACAGCAGGCAGTGTCTCTAGAGCCTGAAGGCAGAAAGGCTGCAACAAGGGACTAGGCTGAGAATGATTTTAAGGGGAGAGGGATGCCATAGGAGCAACCAGATTCCAAGCATCCCTAGGGCATGGATCCTAACACCTAGAGTGACTCTGGACATTGCACGGAGAGGAATATAGATAGGAGAGAAATTTTGAAATAGGAAGGCAGAAACCCCACTCATTAAAATGTGACTGGTCCTCTTGATCCACTTCTGGATCCACCGGAAATTACTTGCAAGGCAATGTGGGGTGGCACAAAGGGTGGAGTCTAGGGGGCTACTCTGGGACCAGTGCTTGTTTCACCCAGTCCACATACGTTATAAACCAGGGACACTTTCCCCACATGGTTTCTTGGAGGAATGTCCTGAATGATATTACATTTTAATGGAATCATCCTTAAATCCCATGCCCAGATAAATTTTGGGAAAATTTAATATTACATTAAAGATACACACTCAAAAGCATGTTAATTATCTCCATATTATTTTAGAACTGTTTATTATGGATTGAACTTGGAACTGCTCTACTCAACCATTAATGAAAATACAATTATGTAAACACCTACATAATAATTACATAATATGGTTGTTGTTACTTACAATTTATTATTAAGCAGAACCCCTGTCAACTCTTTCTGCATTTGGACTGGCTTATAATAGTATTAAGATTTTATGAGGAATGAATATATCAGTGACTTAACATGGTAAAAAATAGTTGACTCAGATTTTTCTGAAGGGATGAAGAAATGGAATTCTTTTCAGAGCAATCACAGCAGAGCCTGGATACCCTGGGCTTACAGATCATGAGGATAAAGGGGCTGACCATTGGGAAACGCATTGATTCAGACAGAGATGTCTCCCAGCCACCAACTGGGGTTGCGAGAAAGAGAAAAATAATTGTAAATTATGAAAGAGAGGGTATAAAAAGGCACAAAGGTGCTCACCAGTACAAGGATGTTCTGGGTGACTCTGGCCTTGGGGGAGGTTCTAGGGGAGAGTTTGGTCCTATGGTTGTGTTAGACCCATGTTTTCCCTATATAGAATGAAATCATGGAGCCGCTGGCTCAGGACATGAGTTCCAAACACAGAACATCAGGGAAGGATGTGAATACTGTATATAGTTAGTCGGTGACTTGAGGTTTGTAGCAAAACAGTAACCAAAATCTTTCGTCTCGGTGATGTTTCTGTGGCTCCATTTGCTGATCATATACATGAGAACTATGATGTTTAGCAGCATATGCAGGCTCCAGCAGAGGACATTGGAGGGACCTACATACTTTGGGGCTTTTACTTTAAGCTCCACCCACCTGGAGTTCCCAGGGCTGATGATGATGGCCTGGAAGACACTCAAGAGGCCAGTGGTGCTAAGAAACACACCCCTGTCCACACTGTAGACATAGAAAATGAGTTTGCATCACAAATCATTAAGGAAATATTTCAACCCAAAAGCTGTTATGGTCTCTGGGATTCCTCTAGAGAGAATGACCAAGAAGCTGGCTTAGTCAGGTGCCTAACAATCAGATCTATCAACCTTCACCCACATCCACAGAAGTAAAGGAAGATGTAGTGATGCAAAAGTGATACATTCCTCAGGATTCCAACAACAATCTGGAATAAAAAGATCATTCCAAACTTCACATTCACAGAGGCCATTCTGTTATTTTCCAGAGCTAGACATTCGCATCACACATGAAGATTCTGCATGGAAACAGGTGTTGTTTTCTCTATTGGAAAATCAAATCCAAAATTCTCCACTTATTATTATTTTCACCTCAAGGCATTTCTTTTATTAATATATCTGCATACTCTCATAAGCAGACCTTGAACAATTATCATAATACTATAAGAAAAGGATTGGCAGTAGTGGGAAACTGCCAGGGAGGGAGGGGCACACCTCATCAACTAGGGTACCTGCATAATGAACATTTATATACCTAACCCTGAATTGTAACTCACATCTTTAAAATAAAAAATTTAAATTTAAAAAAATTAAATAATAAAAAATAGTAGCCTATAACATGAGCCTACAGTATGTATACCTTCACATACACACATTACAATGAGTTACAAACTATAATAGAAGAGAGATTTCAATTTTAAAAGTATAAAGTAAACTAAAGAATTCTAGCAAGATACATGAAACTTGTATTTTTTAAAAAATTATCAAGCATTTTACATATAGATCATGCAGAAATATATATATATATCCATCAGAGAAATGCAAATCATTAGTAAAACCACAGTGAGATATCATCTCACACCTGTTAGAATGACTATTATAAAAGTCAAAAAACAATGGATGTTGGCACAGTGGCAGAGGAAAGGGGATGTTCATACATTGCTGGTGGTATTGTAAACTGGTTTATCTTTTACTCCTTAGATCACTTGTCAAAGTCAGAGTGAGTTATGGGTGTGTTTGAGGCTGGCTGGCTAGCTTAAGCATGGCGAGGCTGGAAAATTACTGAGCTGGAATTTAGAATATTAATAAATTTCCTTTTATTTGTACCTAAAATGAAATTCACACAAATTTCCTGTGACTTGTAATTAACATGAAAACACTAGTTAAAAGTCAGCACTTCTACACTTGAGAGCATATTGGAGTGTACTTTCATTTCAAATTAAAGCTCTTTGTTTACTTTCTGTGACTCATCCTTGAAGTCTTTCTTGTGACAGAGTCAAGGACCTTGTCCTGGGTATAGGTTGAGGGCCACACCTTTCAGAAAAAGACTTCCAGCTCCCCAAGGAGTCAGAAGCAACAGTGCACCAGGCCTAAATGGGGAACACTGTCTTACTCACTGAAGCAATCCTCCTCAAGCCAACTGTGATCATGTTTACAGGGTATCTGGTGATGCAAAGACTCAAGGGCAAAGGTACTCGAGCAGGGTGCCCCAGGTGCACAGCCAGTATGGTGCCCATCATCTCTGTTTGGGTCTGAGAAGAGTGCAGGTACACCTGCACTAGCTGGCCACCTGGTTCTCTGTTCATGGGAAACTTCCAAATTGCCACTGATATTGCTGCCCTGGTTCATAAGGACAGGGGTTCTCCCCAATGGTTTGGTGGTCAACAGATTTTCAAAGGAGTGAGGGAAGAAGAGAAGCACTCTTAACTACCTTTTCCATAAACTTCCATGTTCCCCAGGGGTCAATCTCCATCAGACTCTTCTTGCTTCTTCCCATGAGCACTGTGAGAGGACCTGGCTCTCTTTTCTCCATTTTCCATTTGAAACTTGTTCATTTACCAGTAACTTTGGTCTTCTTTCTGAGAAGAACTACCCTCCAATATCCCTAGTCAATCATCTTGAGTGTCACCCTTCATGAAGTTTTTGTGTTATGTTTTCTTGTGCGAAATTTATAGGTTTTGCTCTCTAACATTTAGGCTTTTCAATCCATTTTGAATACATTTTGTATCTGGTGAAAGGCAAGGGTCCACATTCATTATTTGGCCTGAGAGTATTCAGTTTCCCCAGCACCATTTGTGGAAGACTAATAGAGAAGCTCTAAGCTCCTCCTAGGAAGGAGAAAGTCCCACCCTTTCTCAGCGTAGGAGGTAGCTGAAGATATTAGTAGATCAGACGAGTCTGGAGCCAGAGGCCCCCTGACTCTACTGAGAAGAAAATGCAGCGCTGGGGTGAGAACAAAGACCTGCTATATCTCAAATTTATTTACATGACCATCAAAAATTATTGTAAACACACTTCATAAATATGTGTTGGAACCTGGTGGTCTTAGGAAAGACACTTGAAAAAATATACTCAGAATGGTGAACTCTTGGTTTCATTGAGGACTAAGATTACACACAAATGTTAAATTTCAAACTAGACATTCAATGTCTTTTGAGTAGTTAACAACAATCATGTTTTTCTTTATAATCAGAAAAATACTAGGTAGAATAATTTCTGTTTGTTAGTATACTGTAGAGTAAGCCATGTTTTTATGAATTTATATCCTCCCCTTTAGTTCTGAAAAGAAGATGGTTCTAGACACTCTCCTCCCATGCCAAGCAGGATTTATAGCCAAAAACTTTTAATAGCATCTGTCTTAAGACATGCTTATATTTTTCCATTTGAATTGTGAAATTGTGATTATTTTGTGAGTTTTATGACTATTATAAATCACAAAGTCAGTGAGTATTAAATGATTGTTTAGCATATAAATTTATTTTTCAGCCAAATATTGTCTCTTTATTTTCCAATTTTATACTATTATATAGGTTTCATTTTGTCTTATTTTATTGTAGGATTTTAAATCTCATATAGATATTGTAATTTGTTTTTATATATTGTTATATTATGTTTACATATTTTTTCTGTTTTCATTTCACAGAGAGATTCTGGCATCTTTCAATATATAAATTATTTACTTTTTTTATTAGGGAAAGTAAAAATAAGAGAATTTGAGAATTGTTTTGTTTTTTGACTTATAATTTTATATTATGCAGTGATGAAGCAAATATTTATTTTTTCTAGGATTTCATATTTTAAATATCCAGGTATTTCATCAATAATTTGTTTTTCTTTGTGTCTAGCATAGAGGGCAGTCTTGTCTTAATTTCTTTTTTATCTCAACCCTGACCACCTCCCAGACCCTACAAGTCTTATTGTGCTTAGAGAACAATAGTTTATTGTTCTAATTAATGAGGCTAACTTATTACAAATCATTTTGAATCCATGACAAGGCTACCAACAAGCAAAACAGTGAATAACAGAATTATCAGGAGAAGCAGACAAATTCACAATAGCAGAGAGAGAATGTCACATAGCAATCTAAAAAGCCTATATAACAAATTGATGACAATTTGATAGTGCCAGTGTAAAATCCCAAGGGCATAAATTTGGAGAGGAGAGCTCTATTTATGAAGAAGAGTATCCATCCCATCTGCAGGTGAGAAGCACAGCCTCCAGCTAAATATCAAAATCAGGCTCTTCAAAGGAGGAAAAGATGAGACAAGAATTTACATTTAACAGGTTGACCAAATATACATACTCAACAGGTCATAGGAGGAGCTGTGTTTACATATAAGGGGGGATTGTCCATGTGTAATAAGCAGACACATATGTTATATGTGTCCCATTTTCTCTGTGGAGTGGAGACAACATTGAAATGCATCAAAGTTAGACCCTAGCCAGGAGCAGTGGTTCACATAAGTAATCCCAGCAATTTGGGAGGTGGAAGCCAGAGAGCTGTCTGAGCCTACGGGTACAAGACAAACCTGGACAATTTGGTGAGACCTTTTCTCTACAATTAATAAAAAAAATTAGCTGGGTGTGGCGGCTTTTGCCTGTGGTACCTGGTACTTGGAAGGCCAAGGTGGAAGGATTACCTGAGCCCAGCAGGTGGAAAAATGTGGTGACCATGATCATGCCACTGCACTCACTGACAGAGTGAGACTCATTCAAAAAACAAACAAAAACTGGGCCCTTTACATCAAAAGGTGAAGCAGGGACAGGAAGGCACTCAGTGCTCAGCCTCTGAAAACCGGCCACAACCAATCCACGGTTGGTGGTCTCTTATCAGAAGAAAGTTCCTGATATCAGTCTCTTGTCCAATCACAGTTGTAGATATGGCTTGTGGAAGTTGGGGTGGTGCTAAATTAGTCGAAGTCTGTTGGTCAGTGGGCTGAAGTTGATTTAATATTATCTTTAGGGCAGTGCATGCTTAGCTGCTAGAGAGACAACAACTCTGTTGTCTTTAGAACATAGTATATTTTTGAAATGTTGGATGTGTGACTAAACCCTTGCCTGGCATAGCCTTAAGTCTTTTTGATATTTCAATATTTTGTTGACACAAAAAGTTCATTCTGTCAGCCTTATGATCTCTATTTTAACAATAAAAATAAAGAGCATGTGCACCATCTTCTTAATAATCTTAACTCAATGGAGAAAAAATAACCCTGGCTCTGCCCACAAAATGGAAGAATTCATGTATTTTTCAAGTCCATTCATCATAATTACTGAAAATGAACACATCCTGAGTCATCAACAAACTTCCATATATTCCAAATGTTTCAAGTCATATGGAATGTATGTGTCACCCTGTGAGGACTGCCATTAACAACATACCACACACTAGGTGGCTTAGAACAACAGAAAATTACAGAGAACTAGCTTCACAGTTCTGGGGACTAGAGGTCTGAGATCAAGTTTTCAGCATTCCGGCCTCTTTCTAGGGTTGTAATGGAGAATTTGTTCTTTGTTTCTATCCTGTCTTCTGGTGGTTTTCTGGCTTTTATTTATTTATTCATTGGTATTTCTTGGTTTGTTTGGTTTTTTGTTTTGTTTTTTTAGTCAGAGTCTCACTCTGTCACACAGGCTGGAGTGCAGTGGCAAACTCTTGGCCACCACAGCCTTGACCTGCTGGGCTCAGGTGATCCTTCTGCCTCAGCCTTCCAAGTAGCTGCAATTATAGGCATGCACCACCACACCCAGCTAGTTTTTTTATTTATTGTAGAGATGAGGTCTCACCAAGTGGCCTAGGCTGGTCTCAAACTCATGAACTCAGGCAATCCTTTCGCCTTGACCTCCCAAAGTGCTGGGATTATAGAGGTATGAGCTACCATGCCCGGCAGGTATTTCTTGATTTTATGTATCTGCCTTCATGCTAATATGGTGTTCTCGCTGTTTGCTTGTCTTTGTGTACAAATTTCCAATTTCTTCTTCTTTTTCTTTTTTTAAAAGGTTCACCAAATTGACTTAGAAGCCAACCCTATTTTATTATGACCTTATCTTCACTAATTCCATCTGCAAGGACCTTGTTTCCAACAGGATCATATTCTGAAGTATTTGGGTTAGGACATCAACACATGATTTGGGGGGATACATTATTCAACCTGTAAGTTCATTTTCAGAATGCAGTGGAATGAGTCTATTAATCAATAATACATTTTTTTAAAGATTAAATAATTCCTAACTACTCAGAAATTAAACAAACCATACTTAAATAACCCAAGGCCAAATAATAACTCACCAGAGAAACTGGAAAGTATTTTAACAAAGTTCTTATTAATGTACAATAAATCCAAATGTATAGTATGCAAGAAAGCATAGTGTAAAGGGTCTGTGTCACCTGTACTTGTTAGAGCATAATCCATGATTAAGCTTCACTTTAAGACATTTGCTTTCTCTCCCTGTTAACTTTTTAGTTTTCTCTGTTTTCCCCTGTGTTTGTGTTTAAGTTCTCCTGCCTCTCTGACTCCTCCTCCTCTCACCGTCCTTTTGTTTTGCTTCTGCCTGATTTTCTCTGCCTGTTAAGCATCTCGAGTTCATTCTCCACCATCCACATTTGTCCTCCCCTTACCCTTCTCTCTACTCCTTCTCTCTTTCTTTCTAGTTCTCCTTATTTCTCAGTACACTTTCTCCCTCTGTCTCTTCTCCATTCTCTATTTCAGGATTTGCCCCTTTATAGTTTGCTCTTTCTCGTCCTTCTACCCTCCCAAGTAGCCCTTCCTGATTCTATGTGCTTGATGTGTTAGGGTTCTTGATGTTTAACTAGTCAATACTGTTTTTTGAAACCCCTTCATACTTTTTTCTTTTATTCTCTTTCAATTTTTCCTCCTTGTTGCTGATTTATTTTTACTCTCCACCATCTCTTTCCCCACCTCATTTCTCTGTCTCTCTCTTGTTTCTTTCTCTCCCTCTCTCTCTGTCTCTCTATATTTCTCTCTTTCTCTTTCTATCTCTGACTCTTTCTTCCTCTCTCTCTCTCTCTCTCTCTCTCTCTCTCTCTCTCTCTCTAATGCTCTGTCTTTCTTTCCATCCCTCTGTCCCTTGCCCTCTCTTTCTCTCTGTTACTCTACATCTCTCCATTCTTATTTCTCACCTTGTTTCTCCTTTTTTGGCATTTTATATTTCTCTGACTCTTCTTCCTCATTCCTCTCCTCCAACGCCATCTCTTCCTTATTTCTCCCACTCTGATGTTCTCTCTCTTTAATTCCACGCTATCAGGCTCCTACTGCAGTTTCCTTCACAGGATCCCACCTTATTTCTTTGGGTTTCCTTTCAGTTTTCTTGCCTCCACTGCACTCCCACTTCCCCTATTCACCAACTCTCTGTCTTCTTCCTCTCTGTATGTTCTTCCTTGCATACACTCCTCTTTTCTTTGTTTCTTTTTTTCCCTGTGTCTTTTACATGCCTTCTGCTTGGTTCCCAATTTAGCCTCCAAATATCTCTCAAAATTATTTTAAATCCTTAGCATATGAAAGACGTATGTCTTTCTGCCTTACAAGTAAACACAAATTCAAATGAATAAATTAATAGTTAAGAAGTGTTTCCATTCCGTTTTTTGCATGATCAGATATCTCTTTAAAAAGAAATGTGTCATGTTCTAATGTGAGCAAAGCAAGACCATGTGTGCAGAGAATGAACCCTACAAACACAAGCTCACACACAAATTCAACACACAAATACATCTAAATGTGCACACGTGAATACACAGGCATTTATGTGACTATGCACATGCAAAAATACATAAAAACCCATGTGTACAGATATATATACATAGATACACACACAATGTTCAATATGCTAGAATTTTTTGCATAAAATAAAAAATAAACTTTAAAAATGCATGAATTCCATATACAATAAAATAATTATATATGTTTTAAGCAAATTATAGTGAAGATATTAATTGTAATATAACTGCACAAATATCTATTAGTTGAATACCTTAAGCAATATTTATGACTACCATGAAAAAACAGATTTATTAGCTAAATGGGACACTTTATTCTGATGTTTTATTTCAATGTCACATCTTACAGAAAGGCAAAGGCCCAAATTAAGTCATAATACTGAAAAAATATGAAATATTTTCTATTTATAAAGAATAAATTATTTTATTAACTTTCATAAAACTTAACAACAAAATCTGTAATGATAGAAAATATAGTACTTTTACAAAATGAATAGGGATGTTTATATTTTCATTATGAAAACACAACACTAAATAAAAGGAAACTAAAACTAATCTATAATAAGTTAAAAATTAATTTAAGACAAAAGCATTCAGCAAACGGCACCCAGGGACAATCTAACAGAAAATGGAACAGTTGTAATGTAAATAATATAAAGAGGGATCATTATAAATGTGAAAGCTTATTTAAGAATGATAATTCAAACTTGACTAGACTAGGTTCAGTGTCCCCCCAACACCTGCTCCTCAGCACCTCATATATGCCTGCCCCATCCCACCTGCCTCCTTTCAGGAGCCTGAAATACCCATCCCACTAGGGGGTCCCTGTGAAACTCACACTCCTTCTTCTTAGCACAACCCACAGAAAACTGTCAGGCATCTCGGGGAACATCCACTTTAGAAAAGAACTAGACTGCCCCAGATAGATGATGCAGAAGACAGTGCTACTGTGGAACCTGGACATTGCGTAGGCATAGTTTGGGTGCTATTTCTCAAAGACAGTGGTTGCCAGAATGCACCACAAAGGTAAAAGAAGAACAGTCAGCCAAAGTACCCAGGGACATTGTACAAAAAAACCTCAGATTCACCAAGTTAAATAGTAGGAGCTTCTATGCAGAGCACCAAAACCAAAATTTGAGAGATTTCCACCTCTCAAAATTACACTTTCCAAAATTTGTAAAGCTGAAATCCAGGAGTTTGTCCTGCTCATTTTTCAGGTTACTGTTTTTAAACATTGAAAGGAATCTTTAAAATTTATTGAAATTCTGAGATGATGTGCCTTATAGAAGAATTTTACTGATGACTTTGGCAGAAGGTCTGAGAAATGGTAACATTTCTAAGCAAATGATAATACCCAGACACATAACTATAACCAAAAGCCAGAGAAGGCTTCAGTGAGTTTCTGTATGAAAGTAACTGAGGTGCCAAGAAGGGAGAGAAAGAGGAGCAAAGTCTTCCATTGAGTGAGCCAAGAAGACGTGGCTTTAAGGAGCAGGTCAGAGAGTTGGCCATGCATCTTCTGCCTTTGGGGAACTGTTACTGGGGTTAAGTACATCAATGACTTAGTACATGATAAAACAGACATTGCCGTCTTCTTCTGATGTAATTAGTTGACTGTGCATTCCTTCCACAACAGAAACAGTGAATTCTAGATTTACTGTGCTCATGGCTCATGAATACAAAGGGGCACACAGTAGGTAAACATGCATTTACAAAGACAGAGACCGTGAACAGCAACCATCTGGGATTATGAAAAACAGTCAAGTTCAGTTGGATGATACAGGAGATGATGTAAAAACACACAAATGTGCTCACCAGAGTAAGATGACTGTGAGTGGCTCTGATCTCAGGGGAGGATCTGAAAGAGACACTGGTCCTGTGAATGTGTTGGACCCACTGCTTGTGTCTGAACAGGATGAAAACCATGGAGTCGCTTGCCCAGGCCATAATCCTCAGACACAGAACATCAGAGTTGGATTCTCATGAAGTGGAGCACAACAGTATCTAAAATCTCTTCTCATTGTGGTGTTTTTGTTTTTCCATTTGCCAGTCATATTCACAGGTAAAGTGGGATTTGTCGGCATGTGCAGGATCCAGCTCAGGTATATGGAAGGGCTGATGTACTTGAAAGCTTTTACATTAAGCTCTGCCCACCTGGAGTTCCTAGGGCTGATGGTGACGGCCTGGACGACACTCAACAGGCAGGTGTGGCCAATGGTCACTCCCCTGCTCACGCTGTGAACATAGTAAATGAGTTTACAGTCCACATAACTGAGAAAATGTTTCAACCCAAAAATTGCCATGGTCTCTGAGATTCCTCTAGAAAAAATGACCAAGGAGTTGGCTACAGTCAGGTGCCTGAGAATCAAATCTGTGCACCTTGACTTGCATTCATTGACATAAAGGAATGTATAGTGACTTAAGAGTGAGAAATTCCCCAGCATTCCAATGACAATCTGGAAAATGAAAATTATTCCAATTTTCAACTCCGTGGAGGCCATTTTGATATTATCATTTTGCAGGTTAAATATTCACTCTTAAATGGAAGATTCTATGTGAATATATGAATTATAGATATTTTTCCTGGAAAATTAAATGAAAACTTACTTTTTCTGGTGGGAAAATGCAGGGAGGGAGCTGGGGGTGCGGGAAGGTGGGATTGACAGTAGTCAATATCTGCCTGTGGAAGGGAGGGCACACCTCATTGATAAGGGTAACTGCACGGTGAGTATTTGTATGCCTAGTCCTGAATTGTACCCCACAATTTTAAATGAAAACTAAAAAAGGAAGAAAAAAGAAAAATTACTTTTTCTAAAAATGTCTTTCTAAAATATATTTTCCTTTTTTCAGATATTTTCAAGTCTAATGTGCTTCCTTTCATACCACATACAACATACTGGTCACTGTTACAAATTCTGGTCACTGTTTACATATTCTAACTAATTGAACAGTCAGTATTTGTGACACTGCTTTTGTCCTTCTTTTACATTCTAAGGTGATTCTGGCCATAGGAAGGTTATTTCACTTAAACATTGAAAAGGTCCGCTTTCAACCTTGGTAACCTGGTTACAATGACATTGTTGTAACTGTTGTGCTATATTATAATATTTCCCTGGTTGTGTTCTTTAAATAATCCATACTCATATTTCAAAATAATTTTCTGATATGCTTGCTCATGTCAACTCTTATTATTGTCCTAATTTTTTCTAAAGACCAACATCCTTTATGAATGAAGTTTCAAATGTCTTAATAAAATGTGAAGCAGTGAATAGTTTACCAGAAAGAATTTTGAATTTATTGAATATGGCTCAATATTATGTTATCAGCAGATATATTTATTTCATTTCTTGCCTACTATACCCATTTCATAAGTTATTATAACCTGGTGGGTTGTATTGTAAGCTATGGGATAGAGAATACAAAGAATAAAAATGATAAAATATTTGGGGCATAAGCTAAAATTTTTATAGAACATATAATCATTCATTTAATATTTTAGATTTAAAAAAGTGAAAACTACTTATAAGTTGATATGGAAAAAATATTTAAAATACAATGCAAGCATATAAAATGGAAATTGGAGCCAACAGATCATGGGCATGAAGTAATTGAAAGTGGAAGAGAGATACAGATGCATTAGAGCATGTTTTCATCATGGAAAATATTACATACTATAGGGATCCCTGACAGATACCAAAAGTCCTTCAATTATTTTCCGGCCATCCTTACCCATCCTGTGTGAAGTTAGTTTTCTTAATTTCACTTCTCAAAATTGAGAAGGAAAAATGGCCTATCAATAACAACAGATTAGTGTTATTTTCACGTTCTCTGCACATTTTCAATAGTAATATCATTACTGTTTCCATTAAGCACATCACATCCAAGTTAGAGAAAGCAATTTTGTGTTGTAAGTTGAAGTTCATTCAAATATTTAGACAGGGAATTGGTTGATTCAGTTAGATCCATCATATTCATTAGCATATGCACAACATGTATAGACCCATAGGGAGGCACTAGTCAATAAGAATTGTATTAATCAGAGTTCTCTAGAGACACAGAACCCGTATGATAGATGATAGATTGAATATAGACAGATAGCTAAAGAGATAGATGATAGATAGATAGATAGATGGATGATAGATATAGACAGATAGATGATAGATAGAATAGATTAGATTGGATTAGATAGCTAGTTAGATAGATAGACAGATAAATGAGAGGGGATTTATGGAAAGCATTGGCCAACACAATTCTAAAGGCTGAGAAGTCTTTCTGCAAGCCAGCTACAAGATGTAGAGACAGGAAATCAGGTCACCTGGCTCAGTCCACATCTGAAGGCTTCAGAACTAGGAAAGTTGATGGTGTAACTCTGAGGGCAAAGGCCTGAGAATCCCCAGGTTCAATGGTGAAGGATAGGAGTGGATGTCTGCTTGTGAAAATCCCAAAATCCAAGGCTAAAGGATCTCAAATTCTGATGTCCACGAGCAGGAGAAGAAGGGTGCCCAGCTAGAGAAGAAAAGCAGCCTCAATTCCTCTGCTTTTTTGTTCTATCCAGGTCTCTGCTGGTTCCATGGTACCCACCCACATTGGTTGAGGGGAGAACATTCTTAGTCCACTGATTTAAATTTCTTCCAGAAATACCCTCACAGACTCCCCAAGAAATAATAATTTACCAGCTATCTTGGTGTCCCTCAATCCAGTCAAATTGACCCTTAAAATTAACCATCCAAATACAGTAGTTACTTCTTGTCCATAGAGCATACATTTCCCAAGCCTACAGTGGATGCATGGAACCACAGATTGTACTAAATCCTACACATAAACTAATGGTTTTTTCTATTTATGCATACCTTTGATAAATTTTAATTTGTAAATTAGGCACACTAAGAAATTAGCAACAATAACTAATAATAAAGTAGAATAATTGTAATCATATACTATAATACAAATCATATGAATGAATATAGTCTCTGAAAATATCTTATTGTACTGTACTTATCCTTCTTATGATGACTATGTGAGATAATACAATGCCTACACAATAAGATGAAATGAGGTAGAAGAGGTAGACATTGGGAGGTATTATTAGGCCACTACTGACCTTCTGACCTGCATCAGAAGAAGGATTATTATTATTATTATTATTATTTGAGTTGGGTCTCACTCTGTCACCCAGACTGGAGTGCAGTGGCACACTCACAGCCACCCCAGTGTTGACCCACTGGGCTCCAGTGATCCTTCACCTCAGCCTTCCAAGTAGCCAGAACGACAGGCGTGTGCTACCACTCCTGGCTAATTTTCTAGTTGTTGTAGAGACGAGCTCTTGCCAAGTTGCCTGGGTTGGTCTCGAACTGTCAGGCTCAGGCAATCCACTCACCTCAGCCTCCCAAAGTGCTGAGATTTCAGACTGAGCCACTGAGCCCGGCAGAAGAAGGATTATTGACCCATGATGATGTCATTTAACTGAGAGTAACTGAAACTGTGCAATGTATGATATATTTCAAGATAACTATGAGAGTAAATTTCAAATATCTCACAAAACTTGATATGTACTTGAGGTTGTGGATTTTTTGTTGTTTTGATTTAGTCATTGTACTTTATATATATGTAAATATATCAAAACATTATGTTGCCCATAATGTATACAACTATAACTTGCTAATTAAATATTAAGAAAAATTTACTAATTATAATGATTTTCAGTAATTTAAATATATTTTTCCTGAGTGAGAGTTTCCCTCTGTTGCCTAGGCTGGAGTGCAGTGGCACACTCATGGCTACCACAGACTTGACTTGCTGGACTCAAAATATCCTTCCACCTCAGCCTTCCAAGTAATTGGAACCACAGGCACATGCCACCACACCTGGTTAAGTTTTGATTTATTGTAGATACAAGGTCTCGCCAAGTTGCCCAGGCTAGTATTGAACCCACAAGCTTAGAAAATCCTCTCCCCTCAGCTTTCCAAAGTGCTGGGATTACAGGCATATTCCTCCACACCCAGCTTCTTTAATTTCTTGATTGCAGATTGAAAGTCAAATTAATTTGCAAATTAGAGTTCTGCACATCACAAGATACGGTTTTATTATAGCTTGGACATAACTAACATCAGCTATTATCATCAATGATGGTGACATTGAAATACATTAGGAGATATCAGGGTTCAGTATAGGATCTAGGTCCTTCAGTCAACAAACGGTGCACATACTTCATAATCAGTCCTTTTTCTGAGTGGCTTCAACAGTAGGCAAGTTTCTACCACAGAAGAGAATATCATTTCCAGACAAAAGTACTTATCATGGATTATGTAGCACCTACCTTTCTTACAGACTCTCCCTCTCATACTGAAAGTAAAACAGTCACCTGTGTTGTTCCCATCACCAAACTGATGTCCTTAAGTTGAAAGATGGGGGGTGGAACTTAAGATGGTGACTGACAGGTTAGACTGTGAGAGTCTCCATGGAGACGAGTGTCCATAAAGACTCTATGTATGAGTAGGCATGTGCTGGTGGGAGAGTGAAAGTCCATCTGAGGGGATACTTAGGTTCATGCTCCCAGGTCCCACTTCTGAGGGTGACTGCAAGCCACCTCAACCCTGAGATTGGAGTGTGGCCCACAAGATCATGCAGAGGATCATCTGCTGTTTGCAGTAACATGCCTGAGAAAAGCCTTCTGAATCCAGCTGTTTCTCATCACCAGATGCCTGGTCCACACCATCACCTGTTATAGCAGATCAGCTGGAGACCTGGATCTGATCAGTGGAGAGAGAGGATCAGGAAAAGTCAGAGAGGAGACCATGCCCAGTAAGGAGATGCCCACCGCGGTCATTTTCTCTGTCCCAGGACCAGGCAGAGATCTGCATTGCCCTGCCCAGCTCTGCCCAGCTCTGCCCAGCTCTGTCCAGCTCTTCCCAGCCTCCAACTTGGAGTTTAAGGTAATCTCATCAAACCAGGAGAGATAGAATCCCCTGCCCCATACTGGATCAGACACCTCATCAACAAGGGTACCTACACAATGAATATTTGCATACCTATCCCTGAAGTGTGCCCCACATTTTTAAAATAAAAATTTAAAGGTGGAAAAATAAAAATAAAAAATCAACCACTGCTACCAAGTAGGCTTCATTCCTGGGATGCAAGGTTGGTTCAACATTTGTAAAACAGGTCAGATCTAAGTGGCAGACCTGACAGACAGCAATGCAAGTGAGTCCATATCTGATCCACCCTCCTTCCAAAGTAGGCCTGGGGCATCTGATCCAAGCTGTGAGCAACCCTATCTTCCTGCAATGAGAACAGCAGGTATGGGAACAAGATTAGAGCTGAAAGGACATTGGACTTACAGGAACGACCTCAGGGACAGTCTAGCTCCTTCTTTTCATCTTTTTATTTTTATTTTTTGACTGTTTTGCTCATTTTTGTTTGCTTTTTGTTTTAGTTTTTTTCTCTTTCTTTCTGGTTTTGATAACACTTTTGTACTTGCTTTGTTTCTGTTATTTTGATTTTTTCTTTCTTCTTTCTATTCTTTAGACTTTCTGCTTGTGTATAGGAAGAATACATCAATAGGCAGATTTATGTTGTATTATGTGTTTTCTATGATTTCCTGTGTGTTTGGGGTTTTTAAAAAAACTTTTATGTCTTTGTGTCTCTTTCCACTTGCTATTTGGTTCATCTATCTGTTTTCCCTTTTACTCTTCCCTCTCTCCACCTTCCTCTTGGCCCCCTTCTTCCTTCTTCCACTATTTTTCTTTTTCTTACCTCATTTTGGTTACAGGGAGCAAACCTATACCCCCACTACATGGACAGACTGCAAAGCAGTGGGAAGTGGGTTCCAGGATGCCCATACACCTGTCGGTGGATACTGGGATCTGCAGATAGATTCTGAACCAAAACTCCCCCCTGAATTAAATCTCAAAACTTCAAAAAGTACAGCCCCCAACTCACAGTCCAGCTTCAGAAGTGCACAAATCCAAAGGATCCACATAAGGAAGAATAGGAGATTGAGCAAACAGAAGTAAAAGCAACCCCACCATCCCTAAACAGCAAAATAAGAAGGGGGGGAAATGGGGGAGGGGGGAGGAAAATCTACACAAATGATGAAAAATCAAAAGAAGAATATGGGTCTCACACAGAACCCTGGGAGGTCAAACACTGAGAAAACAGACTTTGGAACGCAAACAATGAAGAGCCCCCAGAATGACTGGTCTCATACTACAGACCCAGATATCAAGACATTAATAGAGAGAATAAAAAGAATTGAGGAGAGAAAAGAGGAAAATAGGAAGCAGTTGATAACTGAGATAACAGCAGTAAGGAATATTGAGAATGAAATAAATAGCAAACTGATAAGCATGGAAAGCAGAATTAGCCAAGCAGAAGAAAGAATTTCAGAGCTTGAGGACCAAAATATAGATCTGTCAAAAACATAGAAAAGAAGCTTTAAAAGACAGAACAAAAGCTTTAAGAGATAAGCAATTACTTCAAGAGGTCAAACCTAAGAGTAATTGGACTTCCCGAGGCAGAAAGAGAGACAGAACCCACCCTGAAATAAACATTCCATGAAATTATTGATGTGAAAATTCAAACACAAGTGATTCAGAGAATCCCTGCAGAAAACAAATGAGAAGGCCAACTCCTAGAATAATAATAATTCACTTAAACTAAGTAGGTATAACAGAAAAAATCCTAAAGGCAGCAAGAGAAGAGGTTAGACTACCTACCAGGGAAGACCAAATAGAAAAGTGTTTTCTACAGAAACACTTAAGGCTAGGAGAGCTGAGAGCCCAATCTTCAAAGTTCTCAAAGATAAACAATTTCAGCCAAGATTAACCTACCTAGCTAAGCTAAGTTTCATCAGTGAGGAAGAAGTTAAATCTGTCCCAGATATTCAATCCCTAACAACTTACACTATCTCTAGAGCAGATCTATAAGAAATGCTTAAGAAAGCATTAAACACAGAAGAAAGGGAAAAAAGAAAGACAGTGTTCTTCACAAGAGTGCAGGGAAAAGATTGAAAACACACACACATCAACCAAAAATCAAAAGAAAAACAACAAACAAACAGGAACAACAACAACCTCATGACAGTGATAAACTTACATTTCAATAATTAGCTTGAGTGTGAATGGACTGAATGCACCACTGAAAAGACTTAGAATGACAAAATGGATAAAATATCCTCATGAGGCAACAATATATTGTCTCCAAGAGACTCATCTCACCAGAAAGGACACACACAGGCTCAAAGTAAGAGGATGGGAAGCAAAATTTCAGGCGAACAAACCACAAAAGAAAGCAGGAGTTGCAATCTTAATTTCAGACAAAATGTCCTTTAAGCAATCAAAAATTTAAAAAGATGCAGAAGGTAATATACAATGATAAAAAGGTTCAATCCATCAACAAGAAATATCCATCTTAACCATATATGCAACCAACATAGAAGCACCAACTTTCATAAAGTAGCTTCTAGACAAACTTAAAAAGACACTGACTCTAACACTATTATAACTGGGGACTTTAATACCCCACACACAATCCTGGACAGATTATCAAGGCAAGAAATCATCAAGGAGATCTAGAACTTCAATGTGACTCTTGACCAAATGGACATAATTGAGGCCTACAGAACACTCCACACAACAACAAAAAATATACACTCTACTCATCACCGCATAGAACGTACTCCAAGATCAACCATATCCTTGGCCATAAATCAAGCATAAACAAATTTCATAAGAAATTTTGCCATACACCTTCTCAGACAACAATGGAATAAAAATAAATATCAACAACAACAAAGTTCCCCCTAAGTCCACAAAGATATGGACACTAAACAGCATGATGCAAAGTAACTCCTTAGTCAACATGGAAATCAACTCTTAGTCAACATGGAAATCAAAACAGAGATTAAAATGTCCTGGAAACAAAGGAAAATGAAAAAACATCTTACCAAAACTTCTGGGATGCCATGAAATCAGTAGTAAGAGGGAATTCATATCTCTACAAACACACACGAAGACAATGGAAAGATCAGAAGTTAACAGCCTAACAAGTCACCTAAGAAAGCTGGGAAAGCAAGACCATCAAAACCCTAACTTCAGCAGAAGGATCCAGACCACCAAAATAAAAGCCTAAATCCAGGACATAGAAGACAAAAAGATAATACAAAAAAATCAATTAAATGAAAAGCTGACTCTTTGAAAGAATAAATAAGATTGATGGTCCACAAGCTAGAATGACCAAGAAAAAGAGGGGAAAAGCCCAATTTAACTCAATTAGAAACACAAAAGATGAAGTCACAACTGACCCTGAAGGAATACAAAAGATTATGAGAGACTACTATGTACACTTGCATGGAAACACACTTGAAAACCTAAAGGATATGCAGGACTTTCTGACACCCCACAACATCCCCAGGTTGAAACAATAAGAAATCGAGACCCTAAATAAAACAATAGCAATCAAGGAAATTGACTGTCATCAGAAAAGTATCTACAAATAAAGCCCTGAGTCAGATGACTTTCCAGCAGGATTCTACAAAACATACAAGGAGGAACTGATACCAATCCTATTGAAAGTATTCCAGGTGATTGAGAAAGATGGAACTCTCCCCAAATCATTTTATAAAGTTAACATCACATTGATACCCAATCCAGGTAAAATCCAACAAAGAAAGAGAACTACAGGCCAATATCCTTGATGAACATAGATATTAATATTCTCAACAAGATCCTAGCAAACCGGATCCAACAACACATATCAAAAATAATCCACCACACCTTAAATACTACAAGAAAATGATTGACAGTAGTGGGAAACTGCAAGAGCATGAGGCAGTGGTGAGGTAGGATTGGCAGTAGTGGGAAACCTCCTGGGAAAGGAGGGTACACACTTCATACAATTGAATATTTGTATACCTAACCCTGAATTGTACCCCACATTTTTAAAATAAAAATTTTCAGGTGGAAAAATAAAAATAAAAAATCATCCACCACTACCAAGTAGGCTTCATTCCTGGGATGCAAGGCTGGTTCAACATTTGTAAGACCATAAACATAATTAAATATACTAACAGATATAAAAACAAAAACCACATGATTATATAACTAGATGCAGAAAAAATCCAGCACCCCTTCTTGATAAAAATCCTCAAACATCCAGGCATAGATGGAACATACCTCAAAGTAATAAGCATCATCTATGAGAAACTCACAGCTTGCAAACTGCTAAACAGACAGAAATTAGGATGATTTCCCCTGACAACTGAAACAAAATAAGGATGCCCACTCTGGCCCTTCCTTTTCAAAATAGTATTGGAAGTTCTAATTAGAGCAATCAGAGAAGAGAAGGTGATCAGGGGTATCCAAATAAGAAAAGAGGAAATCAAGTTATTCCTCTTTGCAGATGACATAAATCTATACTTCTAAAACCCAAGAGAATCTGTCAAAAACCCCTTTGCACTGATAAAGGACCTTGTCAAAGTCTCAGGGTATAAAATAAATGTGCAAAAGACAATCATATTTTTATATACCAATAATAAACAAACAGAAACCCAAATAAAAAGCACAATCCCATTCACAATAGCCACACAAAAAAAGAAATACCTTGGCATCTTCCTAACCAGAGACATGAAAGACCTTTACAATAAAAGCTACAAAACACTGCTCAAAGAAATCAAAGATATCACAAACAAGAGGAAAAATATTCCATGCTCATGAATTGGAAAAATCAACATTATTAAGATGTCCATCCTACCTAAGTCAATCTACAAATTTAACTCAATACCCATCAAATTACTAGCAACATTATTCTCAGACCTAGAAACAACAATACAGGAATTCATATGGAAACATAAATGATCATGAATAACTAAAACAACCCTTAGCAAAAAAAAAATGGCAAGAGATATCACACTCCCATACTTTAGACTTTATTATACAGCTAAAATAATCAAATCAACAGGTATTGATTATACAAGAACAGGCATATAGACCAATGGAATAGAATTGAGATTCTAGAAGCAAAATCTCAATTTCTCAAGCAACTCATCTTCAACAAAGCCTCCACCACCAAACACTTGGGAGATGAGAACCTATTCAATAAATGGTGCTGAGAAAACTGACTGACCACATGCAGAAGATTGAAACAGGAACCCTACCTATCTCCATACACAAAAATCAACTCTAAATGGATCAGAGACCTAAATGTCAAACCTCAAACTATAAGAACCTTAGAAAATGCAGGAGACACTCTTATGGAAATCAGAACTGGTAACCAATTCCTGATCAAAACCCCAAATGCCCATGTCATAAGAGATAGACAAGTGGGATGTTATCAAACTGACAAGCTTCTGCAAATTCAAAAAAACATCAAGAGAGCAGGGAGACAGCCCACAGACTGGGAAAAAGTATTTGCCATCTCCATGTCTGACAAAGGCCTAACATCTAGGATCTATAAGGGACTCAAACATGCTATAAAGAAAAAAAAAACATTACAAAGTGGGCAAAAGATATGATTAGACTGTTCTCAAAAGAAGACATACAAGCAGCCAACAGGTACATGAAAAATGTTCAGCCTCACTAGTCATCAAAGAAATGCAAATTAAAACTACACTGAGATACCACCTAACCCCAGTCAGAATGGCCATCATCAATTACTCAAAAAATAACACATGCTGGAGAGGTTGTGGTGAAAAGGGTACACTTCTACACTATTGGTGAGAGTGTAAACTAGTACACCCTCTGTGGAAAACAGTGTAAAGATTTTTTAAAGTTTTAAAAATCAACCTACCATATGCCCGCATAGTACTCCTACTGGGAATATACCCAAAAGAACTCAAATCACTCTATTAAAAAGATAACTGCACACGTTTATTTATCACAGCATTGTTCACAATAGCAAGAACATGGAATCAACCACGCTGCCCATTAAAAGAGGACTGGATAAAAAATGTGGTACATATACACAATGGAATATTACACAGCCATAAAGAAGATTGTAATCATGAACCTCGCAGCAAACTGGATGAACTTACAGTTCTTAATACTGAGTGATCTTTCACAGAAACAATGAAGTGAGTATCACATGTTCTAATTCATAAGTGGACCTTGCAGAACTATCCTAATACTATAAGAAAAGGATTGACATTCATGGAAAACTGTGGAGTCATGAGGTAGTTGGGAGGTGGGATTGACAGTAGTAGGAAACTGCCTGGGGAAGGAGGAACACACCTCATCAACAAGGGTAGCTGCGCAATGAATATTTATATACCTAATGCTTAATTGTACCCCGCAATTTTAAAATAAAAAATTTAGGAGTGAGGTGGCAGGGAAGGTGGTGGCCAAGCCAGTTGGACTATGCGAGTTCCCGTGTGAGTGAATGCATGGAAAATATTGTGTATGTACTGGTGAGCGAGTCGGCGTGTGAATGATTGACTGAGTGAGGGCTAGGTTGCTAGCTGCCAGGACTCACCTGATGCAGCGACTGCTGCCACAGCATTTAGGCTTGGACCCTAGCGATTCCCAGGATGCAGAAGCCAAGCATCATTTTCTCTTTCTTTTTTTAATCAACAAACCCTCCCTGGCAAGAAAATGCTAGGAGAGACTGTCTAAGTGGGCCCATGAGCAGGTGACAAGGCCCCTGGTGCAACAGCTGGTGCTGCAGCTTCTCTACTTCATCCCTGTCTCTTCCCAGGTTGCAGAAGCAGAACGTCAAGAAGTTTTCCTTCAGAAAAGCAATGGGGAGACACTATTTCCCCAGGCACTCCCTCTCCATTGAAACTGGAGAGATACTGCTCTGGGCTTTGCCTCATCACTTCAGCACCTGCAGGGTGCTGGAAGGGGCTTCAGAAGGAGTAAAGAGGCAAGTTCCCATGGAAGAGGACAAGAGAGGTACCCCACCATCATATTGAAGGTGGGGCAAGAAAGTGCTCTGACTTGCTCACCATGGACCATCAGATCTGATCTCTGTGACAGGCAGATCAACTATTCAGGGCTTGATCATGGTCCAAAGGGAATATCCTGAGAGCACAAACTTCAGAGGGATCTGACAAGTGCTGAGCTCTAGGTGCCTCACTCCCTACCCCGATCCAGCTGTGGGATAAAGGATGTGTACAGAAAAGGAGGAGAAAGATCTCCTAAGAGATCAGTGGTGAGTCTGGTGATGATCCAAACCCTCTCCTTCCCAGTAATCCTCTGAACATCAGACCCACACAGTTGGGCCATGACTGAGAGGGACAAACCCAGGCAGATCCTGGACATCAGTCACAATAGGAGAAATCCATTCCAGAATAGGCCTGGCTGCAGCACCCCAGTGAAAGTACATACCTGGGTAAGAGACAGTCCTGTACCTCCCCACCAGAGATCTCCCTGACCATACAAGAGTAGGAGGGGAGGGCCACAGGCCTACCCACCTCCACTGTCTCTCCTCAGTCCCTGGTTCGTTCCCTGAGGAGAGAGTGAAGGAAGTGGCTCTGCAAGAGAGACCTGATTAGAGGAACAATTACAGAGCCTGCCACAAGAGGGCAGGTTTTATTTTGTTTGTTTTTGTGTCTGTTTTTTAAATTTTCAATTATTTTTTAATTTTAAAAATGCTTTTTGACTGTTCATATATTTAAAAAATATTTTTCCTTTGTGCATGAATGTGTATGTGAGGGTTTTACGTGCCTCCCTCCAAAATTTTTTTTACTTTACTTTTCTTTTCTTTTCCTGTTTCTTTTATTTGTCTTTTTCTGTTTATGTGTGTATTTGAATGATTGAATGTTCATCTTTCAATTTTATTGTGGTTGTTGGTTTTTGCTTTTTTGTTCTTCTGGGTCTTTTTTATATTCATTTTTTAGAGTGTAAGAGGTATGTCAATATATGTGTGAGGGTCAAACCTGAATCCCCCTTCCTCCCCCCTACGGTCTTTCTGTTTTTCTTCGCTATTCACTTTGTGCTAGGCTTGTGTATGTGTTTAATTTTCTTGGCAGTCTTTTTGTTGCTGACTGTTTTGTTTCACTTTTTGTTATTCCAGTTTATTTTGTGTGTGTGTATGTGTTCAATAGATTTTGCATTGGTTTCTGCTTTGCATCATCATATGCAGTGGTAGTGGGGAGAGGGTCTCAGGGAACACACACCACAATAAGTGAACATTCTAATTTGCAAGTAGTATCTGATTCCTAACACCCCATCTCCCACTTTATTCAAATTTCAAAAACTACAGGAAACAGCAAAGCTTCTCATCCACCATCCTATTCCAAAATAGTACAAACCCAGAGTCCAGATCAGAGAAGAATGGAAGTCTCAAAAAATGCCAGAGGGGAAAGCCTCTCCCACTGACACTGGATAACAGAACTAAAAAAACAAGAGATCTGTCACAAATGAGGAAAATCCAAAGGAAGACCTCAGGCAATTTCAACTGTACCAAAAACAAAACTCCTGAAAAATGAGACCTTGGTGCACAAACAATGAAAGTCATCAATGACTGTCCCCAGAATACAAAGGGATTAGGGAATGAATGGAAAGAGTGAATAAGACTCAAGAAAGACAAAATGCAACACTGAAAGAACTTGCAACAGAGATTTGGCAATAAAAAGTTTCATTCAGGAAATCAATAACAAGATGACAAGCACGGAAAGCAGAATTAATCTAGCTGAAGAAAGAATCTCAGAACTTGAAGACCAGAACATGGAATTAACCAGATCTGTAAAAAACATAGAAATAAGACTCATAAAGAAAGAAAAAAACCTACAAGAGATGTGCAATTATATCAAGAGGCTGAACCTAAACCTGTTTGGTATCCCAGAAGAAAAAAGGCAAAAGGAGATCAACTTGGTGCAAGTATTCCAGGAAGCAATCCAAGAAAACTTTCCCCATCTCACCAGAGGTGTGACCAGCCAAGCATGAGAGATACATAGAACCCCCACAAGACATCAAATGAGAAGACCAACCCTTAGACACATAGTGATTTGCCTACACAAAGTAGGCACAAAAGAAAAAATACTAATGGCAGCAAAAAAGAAACATCAGACTACATACCAAGGAAATCCCTAAGAGATTATGCAGCTTCCAGACCAGCTCTACAGGAGACTCTTAAAAAGGTATTAGGCACAGAAGAAAGAAGAAAACTATTGACCACACACTTCCGAAGAGAACAGCAGAGCACAGGGTCAACAGAGAATACAGCTCAATAAGAAACTTGAAATCACACACATACATTAACACCAAAGCCAAAAGAAAACAAGCAAACAAAGGAAAAACTTTATAAGAACCTCATGACAAGGATAAACAATCACATATCAATAATCAGCCTGAATTTGAATGTACTAAATGCACCTATGAAAAGACACAGAATGGCGAACTGGATAAGGAACCATGACTCAATTACTTGCCGCATTCAGGAGACTCATCTCACTTTATGGGATACACGCAGACTCAAAGTTAAAGGATGGAAAATGAGTTTCCAGGAAAGTGGATCACAAAAAAGGCAGGAGTTACAACCTTAATATCAGACACAACAACATTTAAGCTACAAAAAATTTTAAAAGATGCAGAAGGACACTACATAATGATAAAAGGTTCAATCCAGCAACAAGAAATGTCCATCCTAAACATATACAAACCCAACACAGGAGCACACGCATTTATAAAGTGACTACTAAATAAACTAAAAAGAGATATTGACTCTAATACTATTATAGCAGGGGACTTGAATGCCCCACTGACAGCCCTAGATAATTGAGGCAAAAAATCAATAAGGAGATCTAGAACCTAAGCTTGACACTCAACCAAATGAACATAATACATACCTACAGATTATTCTACCCACCAACCACAGAATATACATTCTACTCATCACAACATGGAATATACTCCAAGATCGATCACATCCTTGGCCATAAACCAAGTGTAAACAAATTCCATAAGGTTGAAACCTTGGCATGCACATTCTCAGGCCACAGTGGAATAAAAATAAATATCAACACCAACAACATTTCCCCAAAGCCCGCAAAGGCATGGACACTAAATAGCATGATGCTGAACAATGACTGGGTCAACACTGATATCAAAGCAGAAATGAAAAGTTTCCTGGAAACAAATGAAAATGAAGAAACATCTTACCAAAGCCTCTGGGATGCCATAAAAACAGTTCTAAGAGGGGAATTTATATCTCTAAGTGCACACATTAAGAAAATGGAAAGATCACAAGAGGAGAGCCTAACAAATCACCTAAGAGAGTTGGAAAGAGAAGACCACCAAAACCCCAACGTTAGCAGAAGAATCCATATCACAAAAATAAGAGCCCACATACAGGACATAGAAGACAAAATATTATATCAGCACAACAAAAAGCTGGTTCTTTGAAATAATTAACAAGGTTGATGGACCTCTAGCCAGAATGACCAAAAAAAGAGAAAAAAGCCCAAATATTCCCATTCAGAAATACAAAACTTCAAATCACCACTGACCCTGAAGAAATACAAAGTTTTATCAGATATTGCTAAGTACACCTCTATGGAAACAAACTTGATGGCCTAAGTGAAATGGAGAACTTTCTGACATCACACAGCCTCCCCACATTGAAACAAGGAGACATTGAGACACTAAATAGACGAATAACAACCCAGAAAATTGACTCTGTCATATGAAAACAACCTGCCAAAATAAAAAACTCTGGACTGAGTGGCTTTCTAGCAGAATTCTACAGAACGTACAAGGAGGAGCTGATACCAGTCCTACTGAAAGTATTCCAGGCAATTGAGAAAGATGGAATTCTACACAAATCATTTTACGAAGCTAACATTACACAGATACCCAAACCAGGTAAAGACCCAACAAAAAAAGAGAACTACAGGCCAATATCCCTTATGAACATAGATGCAAAATCCTCAACAAGATTCTAGCAGAGGGTTCCGGTAAGATACCAACAGCACAGGTGGGACTGTGAGATTCTTCAAAAGTGAGTTCCCATAAAGACTCTTGCTTCCCCCCTCCAGCCCCCCACTCCCTGGCCAGTGCACTGGTCCAAGACCTAGAGTCTCTCGATCCCATGCACTGCCTGGCTACCACGGCCCCAGCTACACCACCACCTCACCCAGTGCCAAGCCAATGCCAAGCCACCACCACCTTCAGAGGCCCTTGGCTATCGTCTTGTGGAGCTCTGGGCTTTCTCACTGACTACACTGCTCTGCCAGGCACCCAGCTGCTACCAGCCCCCTCCCTGGCTGAAGTGCCCAGCTCCATCTCAAGCTGCCACAACCCTCAGAGGGCCTCCGTGTCTGCCCCTCAGAGCTACCGGCTCCATCCCTGACTGAAGCTCCCCACATAGCCCAAAGCTGCCACCAGCTCCCACCCCTTGGAGCTCCAGGCTCCCTCCCTGGCTGAAGCGCCCAGCCCCACCTCAAGCCACCTCCTGCCCACAGATGCCCTCAGTGTATGCCCCTCAGAGCTTCAGGCCCCCTCCCGGACTGAAGTGCCCCACCCTGCCCCAAGCCACCACCCCCACGGAGCTCTGGATCCCTCCCTGTCTGAGGTGCCCAGTCCCGTCCCAAGCCTCCAACACCCAGGGAGGCCTGCAGCTTCCTCCCTGTGGAGTTCTGGGCTCCCTTGTCAGCTACAAGACCCTGGGCCCAGCCACCCTGAACACTACACTGACCAGCAATACCCGGCAGTCTCACACTCCACCTCCCCTGACTTGCCCCTGACCACAGTGGAATCAGAGAACACCTGGAGCTCAAGACCAGGCAGAGACATGCATTGGCCCATGAGCTCTGCACAGCCTCCAGCTTGGGACCAAAGAACAAAGAAAGAAAAACAGCCCAAGCTGCATATGACACGCTGACCTACAGCACCCAGGTATCTTGAACTCCACCGCCCCCAGTTGGATCCGACTCCAGTAGAACCTGAGATCATCTGGAGCCCTGTGACCAGGCAGAGACCTGCAGTGACTCAACCACCCAACTCTGCCCAACCTCCAACTTGGGAGCTAAGACCTCATGTTTGTGTAAGGGACAGTACATCTTAAAGAGGTTGGTCAGCTTGTATGTTTGTATGATTGTGTGTCTTAGTTTGTTTGTTGCTGTCGTTATTGTTGTTTGATTGTTTTTGTTTTCTCTTACTCTTATCTGTCTTCAGGACAATTTTCATTAATTAGTGGGTACTTTTGTTTTCACTTTTACTCTCCTCTGTCTCCACCTTCTGCTTCCCCTCCTCCCTGTTCCATTTCTTTCCCTGTTCTTACATCATATTACTTTCAGGGAGCAAACCAATACTCCCACCCTATGAACAGATTTCAAGGCAGTGGGAAGCAGGATCCAGCATATCCATATACCTGTCAGTGAATAGTGGGATCTGCAGATAGATTTTTAATCACAGGTCCACCCTCAAATAAATCTCAAAGCTGTAAAAGGTATATCCCTCAACCTACAGTCCAGCTTCCAAATCGAAGAAAACCAGAGGATTCACATAAGGAAGAATAGGAAGTCGAACAAACAGAAGCAAAAGCAACCCTTCCACCCCTGAACAACAGATTTACAGAATACAGAAGGGGGGGGAAGGAAAAAATGAGGAGAAAAAACTACACAGATGAAGAGAAGTCCAAAGAATACAGGTCTCACAGTGGGAGATCAGATATTGAGAAAACAGACTTTGGAATGCAAACAATGAAGAGCCCCCAGAATGACTGGGCACATGCCACAAACCCAGATATCAAGACATTAATAGAGAGAATAAAAAGAAGGGAGGAGATACAAGAGGAAAATGGGAAGGAATTGATAACAGAGATAACAGCAGTAAAGAACACTGTGACTGAAATAAATAGCAAACTAATGAGCATGGAAAGCAGAATTAGCCAAG
Organism: Carlito syrichta; assembly: GCF_000164805.1. Taxonomy (NCBI): domain Eukaryota; kingdom Metazoa; phylum Chordata; class Mammalia; order Primates; family Tarsiidae; genus Carlito; species Carlito syrichta. The sequence continues at coordinate 33,698 of NW_007252303.1, read as the reverse complement.
CAGAGACAGGCTCTAGAACTTGAAGACCAAAATATAGAACTAAACCAAACTGTCAAAAAACATAGAAAAGAAGCTTAAAAAGACAGAACAAAACCTTCAAGATGAGGGATTACTTCAAGAGAACGAACCTAAGAGTTGGACTTACTGAGGCAGAAAGAGAGACAAAGAACAACATTCCACAACCTGGAAAAAACATTCCACAAACTTATTCAAGAAAACGTCCCTCATCTCATTAATGATGTGAAAATTCAAACACAAGAGATTCACAGAACCCCAGAAAGACAACAAATAAGAAGATCATACCCTAGGCACATAATAATCTACCTGAACAAAGTAGGTATAAAAGAAAAAATCCTAAAAACAGCAAGAGAAATAGGTCAGACTACCTACCAGGGAAGACCAATCAGAATAGCAGCAGTTTTATACACAGAAACACTTCAGTCTAGGAGAGGCTGGAGTCCAATACTCAAAGTTCTCAAAGGTAAACAATTTCAACCAAGAATAACCTACCCAGTCAAACTAAGCTTCATCACTGAAAGAGAAGTAAAATCTTTCCCAGACATCCAATCCCTAAGAACGTGTGCTGACTCCAGACCATCCCTGTAAGAAACTCTTAAGAAAGTATTAAACACAGAGGAAAAGGGGAAAAGAACAACAATGTTCTTCACAAGAGTGCAGAAAAAAGATTTAAAACACACATGAACCAATCCAAAAAAACAAACAAAAGACAACAAACAACTACAAAAACAACTCTATAAGAACATCAAGGGAAGAAGCAGAAGAAGACGGCGCTCACCAGCTTTTTACCTGCACCTACTCAGCTATCTCAGGACCAACCTGAGGCTGAAGAAAAGGCAAGATCCCAGAGATCATGACAGACCTCCCTGGTCTCTTCCAGAAGAGAACCTCCCCCATACGGGTATCGGAAAGGCTGGATAGCTCGGTTATTAGAGGATTTTGGTGATGGAGGTGCTTTTCCAGAGATCCATGTGGCCCAGTATCCACTGGATATGGGATGAAAGAAAAAAATGTCAAATGCACTGGCCATTCAGATGGATCCTGAAGGAAAAATTAAATTGCGATTGCTCGACAAGGACAGTCAAAAGACAAGATCATTTATAGCAAATACACTGACCTGGTTCCAAAGGAGGTTATGAATGCAGATGATCCAGACCTGCAGAGACCTGATGAAGAGGCTATTAAAGAGTTAACAGAAAAGACAAGGGTAGCCTTGGAAAAATCTGTATCACAGAAGGTTGCAGCAGCCATGCCAGTTCAAGCAGCTGACAAACTGGCTCCTGCTCAGTATATCTGATACACACCATCTCAGCAAGGAGTGGCTTTCAACTCTGGAGCCAAACAGAGGGTTATTTGGATGGTAGAAATGCAGAAAGATCCAATGGAGCCTCCAAGGTTCAAGATTAATAAGAAGATTCCCTGGGGGCCACCTTCTCCTCCTGCACCCATCATGCATTCTCCTAGCCGAAAGATGACTATAAAGGAACAATAAGAATGGAAGATTCCTCCTTGTATTTCTAACTGGAAAAATGCAAAGGGTTATACAATTCCATTAGACCAGGGGTCCTCAAACTTTTAAAACAGGGGCAAAGTTCACTGTCCCTCAGACAGTTGGAGGGGCGGACTATAGTTTTAAAAAAAAAAAACTATGAACAAATTCCTATGCACACTGCACATATCTTATTTTGAAGTGAAAAAACAAAATGGGAACAAATACAATATTTAAAATGAAGAACAAGTAAAGTTAAATCAACAAACTTACCAGTGTTTCAATGGGAACTATGGGCCTGCTTTTGGCTAATGAGATGGTCAATGTCCAGTTCCATATTTGTCACTGCTACTTGTACAAGTGATGCAAATGTGTGTCAGTTAGTCTAGATCTGGTTGGAGATTTCAGATGTTTCATTCTGGAAAAAGTCTGTTCACAGACATAACTGCTGCCAAAGATGGTTGCCATTTTGAGTGCATGGTTCCTGAGATTAGTATATGTCTCAGAGGGGAGAGATGCATAGAAATTAGGAAGGCTGCTTGACTTGAATGCATCTTTCAGAGAGTCACAATTCTGCAGTTCAGCCAGTTCCATTTGGTAAATTGTATTCATATTTTCAATGTCAATACAAAATGGGTTACAGAAAAGCTGTTTGTCCTGTTCATGGAGATGAAGCTCTTTAAATCTAAATTGGAACTCCTTTTGCAACTTTTCCAGTGAATCCACACATGTTTTGTTTGGGAATGCAACCAATGGTTTTTCCGCTAACAGATTTTGAGTTGTGGGGAGATGGCAGAAGTTTTCCCCCTTCACTTGTTTGATGAGGAGGCCTAATTTTACTTCAAATGCTTTCACATGTGATTGCATATCACAGATGAGCTTCCCCTTTCCTTGAAGTTGCACAGTGAAACTGTTGAGTAGCTCTGTGACATCTGTCAGAAAGGCGAGGCGCCATTTCCATTCTTCATCATTGAGCTCTGGTACTTCTTTGTTTTTTGACAGCAGAAAAGCTGTAATCTGTGGAAGTAAGTCATAGAAATGTTTCAAAACTCTCCCTCAACTCAGACAATGGACTTCTGTGTGGTACAGAACATCTTCATAGGCAATATTTAGCTCAGACAGAAATTCCTGAAATTGTCTGTGGTTTAGTGCATTAGCTCTAATGAAGTTAACACAAGATACCACAATTTTCATAACAGAGTCCCACTTCAGTGATTTACTACACAGTGCTTGTTGGTGGATGAGGCAGTGTATGGCTATTGGATGAGAATGGTTATGTTTGCCCATCTCTTGGTTAATGCAAGCAATTACTCCTTTCTTAGACCCCACCATGCTAGGAGCACCATCAGTTGTCACACTGGTTAGTTTAGCCCAGTCCAGCTCCAAACCATTCACAGTTTGGCAAACCTTTTCATAGATATCCTCTCCTGTAGTTGTTCCTTTGATGCTTTGCAGTGCAGCAAGCTCTTCTGTGACTTCAAAATAGTCATTCATCCCACGAATAAAAATTAGAAGTTGTACAGAATCATGAGCATCATTGCTTTTGTCGAGTACCAAGGAAAAATAGGAAAGTTTTTTTGCGGAGTTTTGCAAATGCTGATGAAATTGTCTCCCATTTCTTCAATCCCTCATGTAAAGACTCACTGTACTAAATAAATAGGCCTTCTCTGGATACATCTTTTGGCAACAGAAAGAAGGCATTCTTTAACAAATTCTCCCTCCATAAATGGTCTGCCAGTGCACGCTATTAGCTTGGCAACTTGAAAACTTGTTCACAGTGATGAAATATTTAGCTGCTTCTGCTTCACAAAAGTATTTTGCTGAGTTTTCAATGTATTTTTCAGTTTTAATATTTTATCTTTTCTCACTTCTCCGACCAAACAATCATATTTGTCTTTATGTTGAGTTTGATAGTGTCGACGCAAATTGTATTCTTTGAACAAAAACACTATATTCTGGCACATCAAACACACAGCTCTTTCCTTGTACTGCATGAAAAAGTAATCATAAGTCCACTGTTCTTTGAATATTCTACACTCCAAGTCAATTTTTCTCTTTCTTGATATCATTGTTTCCTAGGGATTCCAAATTGCTATTAGTAAAATACATATATATACAGCACTACAAAAACAATATACCAGCAATAACTTTGCCCACACAGAGACTAACTTTGCCCACACAGAGACATACAGACTGTACTGCCCATCAATGCAGTCTGATCAGTGTCCATCAATGTAGCCTTACCAGTCCACATCATTTCGGCCTCACCAGTGCCCATGTTGGTGGAACTCTGCTTTTACCTCAGGCTCACACTGGTGTGGTGTGGGAACCGGCACAATTACAGAGCCAGTTCCTCCACCACCTTTCCAGTTCACACTACCCTGTGTGAACCGCACTGCGATCTGTGAACTCGCACAGGAATCTGATTGCATGGGTCTTCTTACCCATGCAATCAGATTCCACTGCAGCAAAAAAGAAGGCACATATACCTTTTTTCTTCCAAATCTAATGCAAGTTCAGCCATACAAGCATATGGCTGAACTCGCACTGCTCAGAGATCGCAACAGTGTGAACCGGGGCTTACACATCACACAACATACAACATCATACACAACTGAATAGCAATCAGAATACAAATGCACTTACTGTCAATTAAATTGGGTTTCCTACTCCTCAGCTGTCTGCAGAGCAGGATTAAGTTCCCATGGGGCCCTAGGCAGATTACCAGTTTGGGGCCCCCATGCAATAACACTGAGCACTGACCATTTACATAACACTGAGCACTGACCATTTGCATTAACAATGACTGCTGAACATTTGCGATAACACTGACTGCTGACAATTTGCAATAATACTGAGTGTTGACCATTTGCATTAACACTGAGCACTTACAATTATCATTACCACTGAGCACTGACTATTTGCAATACCTCTGAGTGCTGACCATTTGCATTACCTCTGAGCACTGACCATTTGCATTAGCACTGAGTGCTGACTATTGCGTTATCACTGTGATGCAACCCCCCTAGAAACCACCCCCAACCAACTAATCAACTTCAAAAAAAAGGCTCTCCTAACTTCAAAAAATAAAAGGCTCTCCTAACTTCCAAAGAAAAGGCTCTCCTAACTTCAAAAAAAAAGGTGCCCCCTATCTGTAAAAAAAAAAAAAAAAAAAAAGACCTCCTAACTTCAGGGGAAAAAAGGCACCCCTTAACCACAAAAAAAGGCCCTACTAACAGCAAAATTTAAAAAAATAGACCTCCTAGCTTCAAAAAAAAAAAATCCTAACTTGTTCTTACCTCGGTCCTCAGGCAGCAGTAGGCTCTGCACAGGCAAGCTCGTGACTCATCTGATCACACCCGAGACTGAGAGGAGGAGTCGAGAGACAGAGAGAAGGAGGGGAGTCAGAGAGTGCAATGCACATTCCACACATGTGCACTGTAGGCCTGGACGAGTCGGCTGCTAGGCAGGACAGGCAGCGGTGGCAAAAACACCCGGTGGGCTGGATAAATGTCCTCGGCAGGCCACATGTGGCCCGTGGGCCATAGTTTGAGGACCCCTGCATTAGACAAATGTCTGGCTGCTGATGGAAGAGGACTGCAGACAGTACACATAAATGAAAACTTTACCAAACTGGCTGAAGCCCTCTACATTGCTGATCAGAAGACTCGTGAAGCTGTGGAAATGCGTGCCCAAGCAGAGAGAAAGATGGCTCAGAAAGAAAAGGAGAAGCATGAAGAAAAACTTAGAGAAATGGCCCAGAAAGCTAGGAAGAGAAGAGCTAGGATTAAAACCCATGTGGGAAAAGAGGATAGGGAGGCACAGGAGAGGGATGAAATTCAACATGACAGGTGAAAAGAGAGACAGCACGACCAGAATCTCTCCAGGGCGGCTCCTGATAAGAGGTTGAAACTGCAGATAAATGAAAATCGGGATATCAGTGAAGTCGTTGCTCTCAGTGTGCCCAATTTTGGGGCTTCCAATGAAGTTCAGTATGACCAAAGGGTCTTCAACCAACCCAAGGGTATGGACAGTGGATTTGCAAGTGGAGAAGATGAGTTTTATAATGTTTATGGTCAAGCCTGGAGAGTGGTAAAGATATGGCCCAGAGTATTTATAGGCCCAGTAAAAATCTGGACAAGGACATGTATGGTGATGACCTAGAAGCCAGAATAAAGACCAACAGATTTGTTCCTGACAAGGAGTTTTCTGGCTCAGATCGCAGGCAGAGAGGCAGAGAAGGACCAGTTCAATTTGAGAAAGATCCTTTTGGTTTGGACAAGTTTTTGGAAGAAGCCAAACAGCACGGTGGCTCAAAAAGACCCTCAGATAGCAGCCACCCCAAGGAACACGAGCATGAAAGAAAAGGAGGAAGGAGTAATACACATCTCTTCCAAGTGAATGAACTATTATCCCATGGCCCTAATGATGCAAGTCCTATGGGGGACCACTTTGTAAATGGTCAGGATAAAAACCAAATCTGGATTCCAGACCCCCGCACTACTTTTTATTACCAGAGAAAGGGAGGGGGGAATTCTACTTTGAATTATTTAGTTTTTTTAAACAGAGTGTTGTGTTTGTGCTTCTCCCACCTTTCAGCATTTGAGAACACGCAGTCCCACATACAGAATTCAGACCACTTCCCTTTGTGTGACACTAGTAGTTTGGGGCTCATATTCCGTGAAAGAAAACTGCTTATGAGTGAAGTTACCCCAGTCACGATGAGTAGGAAGATGTTCACATACTGGGACTGTCCTGCCAGACAAATCTTGCCCCTGCTGTGCTCTGTCTTAATTTGGAGTGGGGGAGGGGAAGAAAGCTCTTGCTTGGTGCAACTATTTGTTTCAAATAAAAACATTTAGACAGAGCCAGGCTCGGTGGCTCAGCCTGTAATCCTGCACTTTTGGGAGGCTGAGGTGAGTGGATTGCCTGAGCCTGTGGGTTGGAGACCAGCCTGGGCAGTGAGACCTCATCTCTACAATAAATCAAAAAATCAGCCAGGCATGGTAGTGCATGCCTGTAATTCTGGCTACTTGAAAGGCTGAGGCGGAAGGATCGCCAGAGCCCAGCAGGTTGAGGCTGCGGTGGCCGGGAGTGGCCACTGCACTCCAGTCTGGGTGACACAGTGAGACTCCAACTCAAAAAACAAAAACAAAAAAACAGAAAAAAATATTTAGACCAAAAAAAGAACATCATGACAAAAATAAACCCTCACATTTCAATGATTATCCAGAATGTGAATGGATTAAATGCATCACTGAAAAGACATAGAATGGAAAAATGGATAAAATATCATGAGACAGCAATATATTGCCTCCAAGAGACTCATTTAACCAGAAAGGACACTGAAAGCCTCAAAGTAAAGGATGGAAAACAAATTTTCAGGCAAACGGAACACAAAAGAAAGCTGAAGTTGCAATCTTAATCTCAGGCAAAATACTTTTTAAGCTACCAAAAATCAAAAAAGATGAAGAAGGTCACTATATAATGATCCATCAACAAGAAATATCCATCCTAAACATATATGCACCTAACATAGGAACACCAATGTTCATAAAGCAGCATCTAGGCAAACTTAAAAAAGAGATTGACTCTAACAATATCATATCTGGGGACTTTAATAACACTCTCACAACCCTAGACAGATCATCAAGACAAAAAATCAGCAAGGACACACAACTTCAATGAGACTCTTTAACAAATGGACTTAATCAATACTTACAGAACACTCCACCCAGTGACCACAGAATATACATTCTACTCATCACCACATGGAATGTACTCCAAGATCAACCACATCATTTGCCATAAATCAAACATAAACAAACAACATAAAGTTGAAATCTAGCCATGCACCTTTTCAGACCACAGTGGAATAAAAATAAATATCAACAACAACAAAACTTCCCCAAAGCTCACAAAGACATGGACACTAAACAGCATGATGCTGAACAACAACAGCGTCAACAGTGAAATTAAAGAAGAAATTGAAAGATTCCTGGAAACATGAAAATGAAGAAACGTCTTACCAAAACCACTGGGATGCCATGAAATCAGTTTTAAGAGAGAAATTTACATCTCTACTAGCACACATCAAGAAAATGGAAAGATCACAAGTGGAGAGCCTAATAAATCACCTGAGGGAACTGGAAAGAGAAACCACCAAAACCCTAATGTTAGCAGAAGAATCCAAATCACAAAAATGAGAGTGCAAATACAGGACATAGAAGACAAAAATATCATAGAAAACATCAACAAAACAAAAAACTGGTTCTTTAAAATAATTAAAAAGATTGATGGGCCCCTAGACAGAATGATGAAGAAAAAAAGAGAAAAAACCCAAAAAACAAAATCAGAAACACAAAAGATCAAATCACCACTGACCTGAAGAAATACAAAAGATTATCAGAGATTACTATGTATACCTATATGGAAACAAACTTGATAACCTAGATGAAATGGAAGACTTCCTGACATCACACAACCTTCCCACGTTGAAAAAAGAAGACATTGAGACACTAAATAGACCAATAACAACCCAGGAAATTAACTCTGCCATGTGAAAACTTCCTACAAAAAAAAAAACCTGGACCAGATGGATTTCCAGCAGAATTCTACAAAATGTACAAGAAAGAGTCGATACCAATCCTATTGAAAGTATTCCAGGCAATTGAGAAAGACGGAATTTTCTCCAAATCATTTTATAAAGCTTACACTGATATCCAAACCGAGGGGCAGCACCTAGAGCCTCCCTTGGTGACTGCAGCTTGAAATAGGGCTGGACAGGGGCTCAGAACCCAGATACTGATTACACTGATACCCAAACCGGGTAAAGATGCAACAAAGAAGGAGAACTACAGGCAAATATCCCTTATGAACATAGATGCAAAAATCCTCAATAAGATTCTAGCAAATCAAATCTAAAAACACATCTCAAAAATCATCCAGGGAGTTCTGGCAAGATGGTGACAGCATAGATGAGACTGTAAGATTCTCTGAAAGTGAGTTCCCAAAAACACTCTTATTTTTCTTCTCCCACCCTCCTGCCCACTGCCAGCCACACCAGTCTGAGACCCAAAGACCCTTGGTCCCACGCAAGGCCAGCTATTGCGGCCCCCCGGCTGCTGATGTTCCACCATAGGCGGCCCCAACCCGGCCACATGGAAATCCCACTCCCTCCCTGGCTACAGCATCTCACCCTGTGGAAGCCCTTGGATACAGCCTTGTGGAGATCTGGGTTCCCTTGCTGGTTCCACTCATCCTCCCGGCACCCAGTCATTGCCAGCTCCGTCCCTGACTGGGCTCCCAACCCAGCAGTCTGGTGCTTGCTCCTCAGAGTTCCTGCTCTCTGCTCTGGGTTCTGGGACCCTGCCCAGCCCTATTTCAAGCTGCAGTCACCCAGGGAGGCTCTGGTGCTGCCCTTCAGAGATACCAGCTCCTCTCCTGGTTGAAGTATCCTGTGCGGGGCCAAAGCCACTGTCACCACTCACCACCTGTCCTTCGGAGCTCTGGTCCCACTCTCACTCTGGCTGAGGCACCCAGCATGGGATCCCATCATTGTGTAAGGGAACAGTATATCTTAAGGAAATGCTGACCAGCCACTCTCTACTCTCAGTTCCAGAAGAGGGAATTCCCAGCTCCCTCCTCCACACCAGGTATCTGGTGGCACACCAGATCCAGCACACAACTGTGTCACTGATCTCTGGCCTGATGTGGGAGACACACCACCACAGCCGGTCATAGTGGATTGGCCACAAACCCAGATGAGTGGAGAGAAAGGATCCGTGAAAGAGTAGCTGCCCACCTCGGCCATTTTCCAGGTACTGCCTGAGATTTGCACTGCCCCATCCACTTACAAGCAGCCTCCACCTTGGTTTCTAAGGTAACATCACTAAACAGGAGACCAAAGCCCCTCTCCTATGCTGAATCAAATACAGGCAACTCAGCCATCGTAGACCTCTCAGGCAACAAGCCTGCAATGAAAGCAAAGGGGAGAGGCTAGAAATCAGAGCTGAAGAGACTATAGACATTCAGGAAAGATTCCAGAGCTAGTCTGGTTTCTTATTTTGATTTTTGATTTTATTGTTTTGACTGTTTGCTCACTTTTGTTTGCTTTTTGATTTAGACTACCTGTTTGTGTTGGGGGAAAATGCATCAAAAGACATGATTTTATTGGACTGTCTTTGTGTGATTATCAGTATGCTTTAGGGAATTTTGTTTGTATGTCTGTTTTTCACTCTTTACTGGCCTTGTTTTTCACCCATTAGTTGGTATGTATGTCTGTTTTCCTTCTCACACTTCTCTCTTTCTAACTTCCTCTTGACCACCCTTTCTTCCATTATTTTCCTTTTTCATACCTCCTTTTGTTCCAGGGAGCAAACCTACACCCCGCCTCACAGAAAGATTGTAAGGCAGTGGGAAATAGGTACCAGTGTGCCCATACACCTGTTGGTGGATACTGGGATCAGCAGATAGATTCTGAATCACAGCTTCCCCATCAATTAAACCTCAAAACTGCAAAAAGTACAGCCGCCAGCCCACACTCCAGCCTCAAAAGTGAACAAAGCCAGAGGAACCTCATAAGGAAGAACAGGAGATTGAACAAAAGAAGTAAAAGTAGCCCTACCTCCCCTGAAAAACAGAATTAAAGAAGGGGAAGGAAAGGGGGAGAGAGAGAGAAATCTACACAAATGAAGTAAAACCAAAAGAAGAATATGGGTCTCTCCCAGACCCCTGGGAAGACAGACACTGAGAAAACTGACTTCGGAATGCAAACAATGAAGAGCCCCCAGAATGACTGCCCTCAAACTACAAATCTAGATATCAAGATATTAATGGAGAGATTAAAAAGAATTGAGGAGAGACAAGAAGAAACTAGGAAGGAGTTGATAACTGAGATAACAGTAATAAAGAATACTGTGAATGAAATAAATAACAAACTGATAAGCATGGAAAGAAGATTAGCCAAGCAGAAGAAAGAATCTCAGAACTTGAGGACCAAAATATAGAACTAACTCAAACTGTCAAAAACATAGAAAAGAAGCTCAAAAAGACAGAACAACAATTACTTCAAGAGATCGAACCTAAGTATTAAACACAGAAGAAAAGGAAAAAAGAACAACAACATTCTTCACAAGAGTACAGAAAAAAGTAAAACACACACGAACCAACCCCAAACCAAAAGAAAGACAACAAAGGGGAGCTACTACTACAACTCTATAAGAACTTTATGATAGGGACCAACTCTCACATTTCAATAATTATCCTGAATGCAAATGGACTAAATACACCACTGAAAAGACACAGAATGGCAAAATGGATAAAATATCACCAGGCAGCAATTTATTGCCTTCAAGAGACCCACCTCACTAGAAAGTACACGCACAGATTCAAAGTAAGAGTATGGGAAACAAATTTTCAGGTGAACGGAACACAACAGAAAGGAGGAGTCACAATCCTAATTTCAGACAAAATACCATTTACGCTAACAAAAATTTAAAAAGATACAGAAGACCACTGCATAATGATAAAAGATTCACTCCATCAATAAAAAATATCTATCCTAAACATATACACACCCAACATAGGAACACCGACTTCTAGGAAAGAAGCTTCTAGGAAAACTCAAGAAAGATATTGACTCTAACACTATCATAGCTGGGGACTTTAATAACCCACTCACTAGCCTAGACAGATCATCAGGACAAAAAATCAGCAATGAGATCCGGAACCTCAATGTGACTCATGACCAAATGGACTTAATTGATACCTACAGAATACTCCATGCAATGACCACTGAGTATACATTCTACTCATCACCGCATGGAATGTACTCTAAGATCAACCACATACTTGGCCATAAATCAAGCATAAAAAAATTTCAAAAGATCAAAATTTTGTCATGCACCTTCTCGGACCACAGTGGAATAAAAATAAACATTAACACCAACAAGTTTCCCCCCCAAACCCACAAAGACATGGACACTAAAGAGCATGATGCTAAACAACTTCTGGGTCAATGATGAAATCAAAACAGAGATTAAAAGATACCTGGAAACAAATGAAAATGAATATACACCTTACCAAAATCTCTGGGATGCCATGAAAGCTGTAGTAAGAGGGGAATTCATATCTCTACAAACGCACATGAAGAAAATGGAAGAATCACAAATTAACAGCCTAACAAGTCATCTTAGGAAGCTGGAAAAGCAAGATCCCCAAAACCCTAACTTCAGCAGAAGAATCCAGATCACCAAAATAAAAGCCCAAATCCAAAACATAGAAGACAAAAAAAAATACAAAAAAAATCAATGAAACAAAAAGTTGGTTCTTTGAAAGGATAAATAATGGATGGTTTTTGAGATGTGTTGTTGGATCTGGTTTGCTAGGATCATGTTGAGAATTTTGGCATCTATGTTCATCAAGGATAAGAGCCTGTAATTCTCTTTCTTTGTTGCGTCTTTACCTGGCTAGTTAGACTGACCAAGAAAAAAAGAGAAAAAACCCAGATAAACACAATCAGAACCACAAAAGATGAAGTCACATCTGACGCTGAAGAAATACAAAAGATCATTAGAGACTACTATGTACACTTGTATGGAAACAAACTTGAAATACTTAAAGAAATGGAAGACTTTCTGATATCACACAACCTGCCTAGCTTGAAACGAAGAAATTGAGACCCTAAATAGACCAATAACAATCAAGGAAATTGTCTATGTAATAAAAAAACTACCCTGGACCAGATAGCTTTCCAACAGAATTCTATAAGACATTTATGAGGAGCTAATACCAATCCTACTGAAAGTATTCCAGGTGATAGAGAAAGATGGAATCCTCCCAATATCATTTTATGAAGCTAACGTCACATCGATACCCAAGCCAGGTAAAGATGCAACAAAGAAAGAAAATTACAGACCCTTATCCTTGATGAACATAGATGCCAAAATTCTCAACACGATCCTAGCAAACCAGATCCAACAACACATCTCAAAAATCATCCATTATGACCAAGTAGGCATCAACCCTGGGACACAAGGCTGGTTCAACATTCGCAAGACAATAGATGTATTTAAATACATCAGCAGATGTCAGAACAAAAGCCAAATGATTATATCATTAGATACAAAAAAAGCTTTTGATAAAATCCAGGACCACTTCTTGATAAAACCCTCAGACGTCTAGGCATACATGGAACAGACCTCAAAAGAGTAAAAGCCATCTACAAGAAAGCCACACCGAGCATACTCCTAAACAGACAAAAATTTGAACCATTTCCTCTGAAAACTGGAACAAGACAAGGATGCCCTTTTCTCTCCCCTCCTATTCAATATAGTATTGGAAGTCCTGGCTACAGCAATCAGAAAAGAGAAGGCTATCCAGGGTATTCAAATAGGAAAAGAGGAAGTCAAGTTATCTCTTTTTGCAGATGACATGATTGTGTGCCTTGAAACCCCAAGAGAATCTGTCAAAAGCCTCCTTGCACTGATAAACGACTTTGGCAAAGTCTCAGGGTGTAAAATAAATGTGTAAAAGACAATTGCATTTCTTTACACCAATAATAAACAAATGAAAACCCAATTAAAAAGCACAATCCCATTCACAATAGCCACAAAAAGAAGAACTACCTTGGCATCTTCCTTACCAGAGACATGAAAGACCTTTACAATGAAAACTACAAAACACTTCTCAAAGAAATCAAAGATGACACAAACAAGTGGAAAAACATCCCATGCTCATGGATTGGAAGAATCAACATTGTGAAGATGTCCATCTTACCTAAGGCAATCTACAAATTCAATGCAATACCCATTAAATTACCAGCAACATTCTTCTCAGACCTAGAAAAGACAACACAGGAATTCATATGGAAACACAAACGACCAAGAATAGACAGAACAATCCTCAGCAAAAAAAACAAAGCAGAAGGTATCACATTGCCAGACTTCAAACTTTACTATAAAGCTACAATCATCAAAACAGCTTGGTATTGGTACAGGAACAGGCATATAGGCCAATGAAATAGAATTGAGATTCCAGAAGTAAAACCTCAATTTCTCAAACAACTCATCTTCGACAAACCCTCCACCACCTACCACTGGGGAGGGGAGAACCTATTCAGTAAATGGTACTGGGAAAACTGACTGATCACATGCAGAAGATTCAAACAAGATCTCTATCTATCCCCATACACAAAAATTAACTCTAAATGATCAGACCTAAATATAAAACCTCAAACCATAAGAACCTTAGAAAATACAGGACACACCCATATGGAAATTGGAACTGGCATCCAATTCCTGAACAAAACCCGAAACACATGGTCCATAAGAGATAAGATAGACAAATGGGACCTCATTAAACTGACATGCTTCTGCAAAGCCAAAGATACCATCGAGAGAGCAGGGAGACAGCCCACAGACTGAAAAAATGTATTTGCCAACTCCATGTCTGACAAAGGCCTAATAGCTTGGATCTACAAGGAACTCAAGCATGCTGAAAAGAAAAAACAAACAACCCCATTATAAAGTGGGCAAAAGATATGAACAGAACTTCTCAAAAGAAGACATCCAAGTGGCCAACAGACACATAAAGAAATATTCAACTTCACTAATCATCAAGGAGATGCAAATTAAAGCTACACTGAGATATCACCTAAGTGCAGTCAGAATGGCAATCATCAGTAACTCAAAAAATAACAGATGCTGGAGAGAATGTAGTGAAAAGGGAACACTGCTACACTGTTGGTGGGAGTGTAAACTACTGCAACCTCTGTGGAAAACAGTGTGGTGATTCCTAAAAGCTCTAAATATTGACCTCCTATATGACCCCACAATCCCCCTACTGGGAATATACCCTGAAGAACTCAAATCACTCTATAAAAAAGATACCTGCACATGTATGTTTATTACAGCATTGTTCACAATAGCAAGAAGCTGGAACCAACCATGCTGTCCATCCAAAGAGGACTGGATTAAAAAAAATGTAGTACATATACATGATGGAATACTATGCAGCCATAAAAAAGAACGAAGATCATGAATTTCACAGTATTCTGAATGGAACTAGAGTCTATAGAGTGATCTCTCATGGAAACAAAGATCTGAGTATCACATGCTCTCACTCATAGAGTGGACCTTGACCATCTATCATAATAGCATAAGAAAAGGATTGACAGTGGTGGGAAACTATGGGGGGGTTGGAGGGGAAGGGAGGTGGGATTAACAGTAATCAATATCTGTCTGGGAACAGGGAGACACCCCTTATCAACAAGGGTGACAATGATGCATATTTGTATGCCTAACCTTAAGCTGTACTCCACAATTTTAAAATAAAAAATATGTTTAAAAAAAAAATCATCCACCATGACCAAGTAGACTTCATCTCCAGGATGCAGGGCTGGGTCAACATTCGCAAGATCATAAATGTCATTAAATACATCAACAGATGTGAAAACAAGAACTACATGATTATCTCATTAGATGCAGAAAAGGCTTTTGATAAAATCCAGCATCCCTTCTTGAAAAAAACCCTCAAACACCTAGATATAGAAGGAACATACCTCAAAATAGTAAGTGCCATTTACGACAAACGCACAGCAAGCATATTGTTAAGTGGACAGAAATTAGAAACATTTCCCCTGAAAACTAGAACAAGACAAGGCTACCCATTCTCAACCCTCTTGTTCAATATTGTGTTAAAAGTACTAGCCCAGGCAATTAGACAAGAGAAGGAAATCAGGGGTATAAATAGGAAAAGAGGAAGTCAAGTTATTCCTCTTTGCTGATGATATGATTCTATACCTAGAAAATCCAAGAGAATCTGTAAAAAATCTGCTTGCACTGATAAAGGACTTTGGCAAAGTCTCAGGGTACAAAATAAACCTGGGTGTAAAAGTCTCAGGGTGCAAAAGTCAGTTGCATTTCTATATACCAACAACAAGTAGACAGAAACTCAAATGAAAAGCCCAATCCCATTCACAACAGCAACCAAAAAAAGTGAAATGCCTCAGCATCTTCCTAACCAGAGAAATGAAAGACCTTTATAATGAGAATTACAAAACATTGCTCAAAGAAATCCAAGAAGACACAAATAAATGGAAAAATAGTCCATGCTCATGGACACGAAGAATCAACATTGTTAAGATGTCCATCCTACCAAAGGCAATCTACAGATTCAACACAATACCCATTAAGTTACCAACATCATTCTTTTTGCTCCTGGAAATGACAACACAGAAATTCATATGGAAACATAAATGACCACAAACGGCCAAACAATCCTTAACAAAAGAAACAAAGCTGGAGGTATCACACTTGCAGACTTCAAACTTTACTATATGCCTACATTATTCAAAACAGCCTGGTATTGGTACAAGAACAGGCACACAGACAAATTGAACAGGATAGAGATTCCAGAAGCAAAGTCTCAATTCCTCAACCAACTCATCTTTGACAAAGCCTCCAACAACCACTGGGGAGAGGAGAACCTATTCAGTAAATGATGCTGCGAAAACTGACTGACCACATGCAGATGATTAAAACAGGACCCCTACCTATCACCATACACAAAAATTAACTCTAAATGGATCAAAGATCTAAAAGTAAAACCTCAAACTATAAGAATCTTAGAAAATGCAGGAGACACCCTTATGGCAATTGGAACAGGGAACCAATTCCTATTCAGAACCCTAAAGGCCAATACCTTAAGAAATAAGATAGACAAGTGGGACTTCATCAAACTGACAAGCTTCTGCAAAGCAAAAGAAAACATCAAGAGAGCAGGGAGACAGCCCACAGAATGGGAAAAATATTTGCCAACTGTATGTCTGACAAAGGCCTAACATCTAGGATCTACACGGAATTCAAAAGTTCCGAAAGGAAAAAAACAAACAGCCCTTTTAAAAGTGGGCAGAAGACATGAATAGACACTTCTCAGAAGAAGATATATGGCAGCCAACAGACACATGAAACAGTGCTCAGCCTCACTCATCATCAGAGAAATGCAGATCAAAACCACATTGAGATACCACCTAACCCCTGTAAGAATGGTCATCATTAAAACAAACAACAGATGCTGGTGAGGATGTGGAGAAAAAGAAACACTTCTATACTACTGATGGGAATGCAAACAAGTCCAACCTCTTTGGAAGAAAGTGTGGTGATTTCTGAAAGAACTAGAAATTTACCTTCCATATGACCCAGCAATTCCCCTAATGGGAATATACCTGGAGGAACTCAAATCATTCTACAAAAAAATACCTGCACACGTATGCTTGTTGCTGCTCTACTCACAATATCAAAAACATGGAACCAACCATATTGCCCATCGAAGCTGGACTGGATAAAGAAAATGTAGTAGATATACACAATGGAATATGATGCAGCCATAAAGAAGGACAAATATATGGACTTCGCAGCAACTTGGATGGATTTGGAGTCCACCATACTCACTGACCTATCACAGAAACAAAGAACAGAGTACCATATGTTCTCACTCATAAGTGGACCTTGAACAATTATAATACTATAAGAAAGCATTTGGCAGTAATGGGAAACTGTCAGGGGAGGCGGGGTGGGATAAGCAATTGAAAGAAACTTCTAGGGGAGGGAGGGGCATGCCTCATCAACAAAGTTACCTGCATAATCAATGTTTGTATACCTAACCCTTAATTGTACCCACATCTGTAAAATAGATAAATAAATAAATAAAAATTATTGGTGAAAAACATTTTTAAAAAATTAAACATATGAAAAAAAGGTTAAAGACAAACATGGTAGTCGTGCAGAGAGGTAAATATTTATGATTCTGTGACCTTACCTCCCCATGGGATTAAAATGATCTATCCACTCATAACGTCAATGACAGTGTGACTTGAGTGTTGTATGTCTCACAAATGTTTTCTCCACATTAAATGTCCATAAACAATGAAAAGTTTCAGTTTATAGTGAGCATCTCCAAAGAGACACCAGGAATGTTTAATAGAGATAGCATATTTTTCATAACCCCAGTTCCTCAGGAGCCTGAGTTGGAATGATTACCTGAGCCCAAGAAGTTGAGGCTGAATTGAGCTGTGATTGTGCCACCACCTACAGCCTGGGTGACAGAGTGAAACCCTGACTAAAAACAAATAAACAAAAACAAGATTAATGTCCAAATTAGATGTCCACTTGTCGGGAAAATCAGATTCATTATTGCTTGGTCCTGTCTCCAGCAATCATCTTTTCTAGGGTTCTATTAAAATGCACCAGGAGACATCAGGATTTAGTGTAGAGTCTAGGTCCTCCAGTTTCTCTCCCCAAGCTCTGCACATGCCTCAAGAATTATTTCTTCTCTCCCTGTGGCTTTGGTATTAAACTGGTTTCTGGACCAGATGAACACCCTTTCCAGACAAGAACATTTACTATGAATCTTATTGTTCTTGCCTCTCTTACAGATTCAGTCTCTCAGATGGAAGAAGAAAATGGTCACTTGTCTGCTCACCATGACCGGGATAGTAACCCGAGAGTGGCAGAAATATCAGCTACCTTGTGTATGTGAAGAAGGTACCAGACAGAGATAAATGCTTATGACTCTGTGACCTGACCTCCCCCAGGACTAAAAATCATCATTTTACTCCTATCGATGGCAATGTAGGCATCAGTGTTAGGAGTATGTCTGGAAATTGTGTCCAGCTCCAAATTTCCAGAAACAATGAAAAGTTTCTAGTTTATTCTGAGCATCTCTAAAGGTATGGCAGAAGAGTTCAGTAGAGATGCCACCTTTTCCATAACCCCTGGAGGCAGAAGGGCTCACCTGGAGAAAGCACGGAAAACTGAGGTCTGATCCGGAGGGACCAACAGTGAAGACATATGCCCCACTGGGTTCTGTGCTTCCAAGAGAGGGTGTTTGTTCTGAACAACTTAAGCTCTGTTTTTCCCCAGGCTCCTAAACTGCACCATCACCAAGTTTATGACTAGAAACATGGAAAGACACAGGGGGCCTGATAAGAAAATCTAGAAAGCGAAGACTGAATGCCAGGAACTGATGTAAAAAATCATCAGAGACCATTTGTGCAGCTCAGACCAAATTAACAGGAGTGTCTAGTTGACAGTGTGTGGCTAAATTCAGAAAGAACACTGTTGGATCCTCATAACCTCACCGTTTAATATATTATGTGACAGTAAGGGTAATTTGCCTGGCGACTATAGGAGTCAAGATAAATCAGTTTGCAAAGTGTGGTGTGTGTGTGTGTGTGTGTGTGTGTGTGTGTGTGTAGCATAGAGAATTCAAACAATTACAAACATAAGACAAATATTCTATATTAATATACTACTTACATGCACAGCACAATGCTTCCTATGTCAACACTCTAACCAGTTTTATGCCACGTTGTTGTGAATGTGTCTCCCCAGATTAATGTATCAGAAACGTAATCCCCAATACAGCAGTGTTGAGATGTAGGTCCCTTTAAGAAATGATCAGATCATTGGAGTTCTTTCCTCATGAATTAATCAATGCCATTATCATGGGAGTGGGTAGTTATCACAGAAGTGGATTTCTGATAAAAGGGAAAGTTTGTTCCCTTCACTTCTCTGTCTCCTGTGTTTCATGCCCTTTGCCTTTTTACCTTCTGCCATGGGATGAGTCAGCCAGAAGGTCCTTGTCACTGGATTTCTCAGACTCCAGAACCTTGAGTTTCATACATTTATGCTCATTATAAATCACCCAGTCTATGGTATTCTGTTCTAACAACATAAAACAGACTAAGACAGAAGTGGGGCTGCTGCCATGAGAGATATGTGGAAATGTGGAAGTCGCTTTGTAACTGGGATATGGGTAGAGGGTGATAAATTTTGAGAAGCAGGCTAGAGAAAGCCTCTGTGATCTCTTAATAATGACAAAATCACCTAACAATTTCTTAGAATGAATCCTTATGGCCAAGCAATGTGTGACTGTATATAAATGCACACTTTCAACACTTCATATTATTTTCTGCATGTTGAAACTTTCTAGACACAGTGTATGCTGAATCCTACATCTCACCTTTTCACTCAAATGATTATTTCTGAAAAATCTCTTTGTTGACACATGTACTCTAGTTCATTTTATTGCTTATGTGTGTCTATGGACTAGATTTGGGGGTCATAATCACTGCTCCAGCTAACGGGCATTTGATTTGTTTCCAGTGTTTCCCTTCACATTAATACCACCATACATATTTTGAGTGATATCTTTGTTGTGATCAGAGAATGGGGAACCAAACTGAAGAATCAACATCTTCATACATCTTCATTTTAGTCCCTCTGAGTATATTTTCCTCCGAAGTGCTTAAACCAATAACTCCCTCACTAACCTTGGAAGAGAGTCGCCAAATTTCCCACATCATCAACACATTGGATAGCATCTGATCTTTATGAGGTATATGCATGTGCATAGTGGTGTTGTTTAATTAGCATTGAGTTGCTAACAATACTGTGTGTAATAAATTATAAGCAATATGAGTTGCTATTCTGTGGATTGCCAGTTTTCTTTTTTTATGAAATGTCTTCCTTCTGTGTTTGATAGAAAGATATTAATATTTCACTCTTTTGGGCAATAGGCATCACAGATAACTTTTCATTTTGTAGTTGGTCATGAATTATATTTTCAGACAGCATTTACTAGTTTTAATGTTAGAATTTAAGTCTGTTTTGAACTTTGTGTTTTAAATATACTTTTTAAATGTTCTTTGCAGAAATACTAAAGTTTTGACTCCTAGTTTCCATTAAATTGTTTTTATATTTTTATAATTCATACTTGGCGACTGATACACGGACACTGACTCTGTAAATCATGCAAGGTAAGGATATGCTTCAATGTATTTTCATCCATGATCAGGGAGGAAGTCATTATCCTTCCTGATGTTTACCCCCTGCATTTCTTTCTTATTTATTCTTCTTCTGCTCTCTCTCTTTAACTCATTACTTCAGGCTTCTTTCTCTACAGTTTCCCCGCCAAAATCCCACCACCCTCTCTTAATTGGCCTTGCTTTTTCTAGCTGCTCTCTATATTCCTCTCTGTTTACTTACCTCACTGTCTTTTACTTCTTTCCTACAATCCTGTCAGGACATAGTTTCTCTTTCTTTCATTTTCTTCCTCTCTGTATCCTTCATAAATTTTTACTCTGTTTTCTCATTTACCTCTAAAATTGCTCTCAAATAACGCAGAACCTCATAAATTCCTTAACATAATCCACTTAAATTACAAAGTGATCTGTGAAAATTCAAAGGAATTCATGGTTCAAAGATAAATTTTTTTCATTAGCTTTCTTTTCAGTATGTTATCTCTTAAAAAACAAAAATGTTTTATGTGCTTTCCATGTGCGCAAAGCAAGATCTACGTGTTGAGGACTCCAAACCCAGATTCACACACATATATTCACACACACATAAATATGCACATGCACACATACACACACTAGTGAACGGTTATATACACACATAAACACACCCATATAGCACTGACATGAGGCATGTTAGAAGTATTCTTTGCACCGAATACACAAAAAATAATGTTTGCAATTATAAGTAACCTAAATATAATAAAAGGAGCATAATATTTATAACATGATAAATTACTACAAAGACTAGTGTTATAAACTGCACCAATACCTATTAGTGCCATAAATAATATTCCTATCTACTATAAAATAGACTAATGTTCATTAACAACATTGAGATGCTGCATTCTAATTTTTATTTCAATGCATAGATTTTATAAAAAACTAAAGGCACAAGCTACATACATAAAAACTAGATAAAAGTAGAAAATATTTGCAATCTGCACATAGAATGAAAAAGTTTATTCACATTCAAAAAACATTTATTAACAAAATCTGTAATGTGAGATTACACTCACTCATATTTTAATTATGTTAAGCCCTAAGTCAAAGGAAACTAAGCGTATGTGTTAATACGTTAACAAAAGAAAATAAATTAAAACAAACATAACTTAACAAATTGAATAATTGAAATGAGCAAAACATAATATGGGGAAATATTATGAATGTGAACTAGTTTGGGACATATGAGGACATCTATGAACTTCACCTTGTCTGAGGTTTTGCTCCCTTTAAGACAATCTCCTAGGCGCCTCCTCTGTGCCTGCCATCCCACTCCTATCTTGGGCCTGAAAGGTCTATCCTGCTGGGGGTTTCTGTGAAACTCATTGTCCTTTCTTAGCACACATCTCGGGAAAATACAAGGAGTCTCAGGGAACCTCTGCTTTAGCAAGGAAGGAGACTGTCCCAGACCCAACGAGTCAGTTTCAGCACCATGTCCCAAGGTTGGCAACCTGGACATCGGAAGCGAAGGAAGCACCCACAGCAGGGGGTATCCAGGAACAAATTGTACAAAACGACCTTGGATCCTCCAAATCAAGCAGAAGGAGCCTCTGTGCAGGCGACCCACAGCGCCACCTCCTGGAATGGAACTCTCCAAAGATTTAAAGTTAGAATTCAGCAGCTCTCTCCGCCTTTTGTTCTAGTTACTGTGCTCTGGATATCAGACGTGTTCTCCTATTCATCTGCGCTCCACCACGGATCCCGTATGGGAATAGCTCTACGACAGCATCAACTGTGGCTCCAGTGCATCGACAACTTCCTAGGGAGATGGTTATCCCTCCCACAGGACTGCGACCTTGAGGACTAGTTGAGAGCTTTGGGAGTTCCTACATGAGAATATATGAGATTCTGGGGAGAAGGAGGGGATCGATGGGGGCTCCTTTTAGTGAAGTCAGTAAGAGGAGAGTATCAGGAGCAGGGCATTCAGTTGAGTATGCATCCTATTTATTCTAGGAAAATATGGCAAAGCTTGAG
The DNA here is from genome assembly GCF_000164805.1 of Carlito syrichta. NCBI lineage: Eukaryota > Metazoa > Chordata > Mammalia > Primates > Tarsiidae > Carlito > Carlito syrichta. Next base: position 11,355 of record NW_007252303.1, on the reverse strand, counting down.
TGAATTAATTACACAATCTGATAAAAAACAAAAATATATGGGTATTTTTTAAAAAACAAGATTAGGTGACCGTGTGTTCCTTCCACAAGGAAAACAGTAGATACTGGGTACACACTGCTCACGACTCAAGAGCACAAAGGGGCAGACAGTTGGGAAGCACGCATTTATTAAGGCAAAGACAGAACGAGGCATCCAGCCAGGATTATGAAAAACAGCCAAACACACTAGCAGAATATTGGAGAGAGAGTAAAAAAGTATAAAGGTGCCCACCAGAACAAGGATGCTGTGGATAGCTCTGCTTTCAGGGGAGGGTCTGGGGGAGACATCAATCCTGTGAATATACTGGACCCTCTTCTTGTGTCTATACAGAATGGAAACCGTAGAGCTGCTGGCCCAGAGCATAAGGCCCAGACAAACAATGTCAGGAAATACCAGCAATGCTGCTGCAGATAAGTACAAGACATCCTGATGAAGTGGAGCAGAACAGTATCTGAAATCTGTTCTCTTGGTGATGTTTCTATTCTTCCCTTGGCCAAGCACTTTCACAGGTAAAGTGATATTTACCAGCAGGGACAGAATCCAGCAGAGGATAATGGAGGTGCCCGTGTACTTGGGAGATTTTAGTTTAAGCGTTGCCCACCTGGGACTGATGGTGATGGCCTGGAAGATGCTCAACAGGCAGGTGCTGCCAAAAGACACTCCCTTGCCCACTCTGTGACCATAGAAGACAAGTTTGCATCCAACATCAGCAGCTCTCTCCGCCTTTTGTTCTAGTTACTGTGCTCTGGATATCAGACGTGTTCTCCTATTCATCTGCGCTCCACCACGGATCCCGTATGGGAATAGCTCTACGACAGCATCAACTGAAATGTTCCAGCCCAAAAGCTGCCATAGTCTCTGGGACTCCTTTACAGAGAATGGCCAAGCAGTTGGCTATGCTCAGATGCCTGATAATCAAATCTGTGGACCTTGTTCTGCAGCCATTGAAGAAGAGGAAGAGACAATGGTACAGAAGTGAGAAATTTCCCAAGATTCCAGTGACAATCTGGACTATGAAGATTATTCCCATGTTCACATCCACAGAGGTCATTCTGTTATAGGCTCAGTATTTACAGTCTTACCCAGAAGATTCTGCATGAAAAGGGAGGAGTGTTGGATATATTTTTTCATGGAGAATTAAATGCAAAATTCTCCATTGAATGTTATTCTTTCCTAAAATTTTTTCAAAAACATTTTCTGTTGTTAAGTTCCTTCCAAGTTTGATGCATTCCACCTATGGCAATTACAACACTATAGACATTGTTATTAATGCTCTACGTAGTCTAACTGATTTAATATTTATAACAATATGACTCAGTTGCTACTATTATTCTAGTATCATTCTTCCCTGACACACCAGAAGAATTTAGCCTCAGAGAGTCAACAACTTTGTTCAATACAGCAAAATGCAGCTTTGAACCAAGGTCACCTGGTTGCAATGATGTTGGTGTTATTGTTGTGCTAATTATCCCAACTTTTTGGTTTTTGCAGCTCCTATAAGCCAAATATATGTATACCAGTCATGGTTTAAATTTCTTTGATTTTGTATCTTTTGTCATGGTGTTTTTCCGTTGTTTAAGTTTTACGCCACAGACCAATATCACTGATGAATGAAGATTTGGAAGCCTTAATAAAGTGCCCTTACATTGACTCACTTACTGTGACCAAATTTTTTCATGGAATATGGATCAACATCATGATAACAACAAAAATATCCCTTTCAATTCCTACCAACGGTGTCCACCAAATAAGCCGTGTGCTGTAAGCTGTGGTCATGAAATGCATGCAAGTGGGCAAACCCTTCAGGTCCCCTCCTGCTCTGGGAGCTTTTCTGTCCTCTCAACAAATCCAGCTTTAAAAAAAAGAAAGAAGAAAGAACGAAAGAAAGAAATGCATACAAGTGGTCATATATTCAGTGCAGAAAATAAATTGATCCTCTTCATTAATAATATACCTATTTATTGTTTTAGACAAATATCTATACTGGACTTAATGTGGGATTTAGAAAATGCATTAAAATGCAACACAGGTATTTATCATCGAATTTTAAGGTGGAGGATAACGCACATTAAATAATCTGAAATTTGAAGAGAGGCCAAAGGCATCAGAGTTGTTTTAACTGAAAGAACACAGCACATGATAAATTCAGTCCTGACAAACGTCCTTAATTGTTTTGTCATTCTTGACCTTTACATGTGAAGTTAAAACGTCTTGAAATCTGGATTTTCTTACTTAACGATGAAAAGTTGCTCACCAATATCAACAGACTACAAACATTTGATAGACTCTGTACATTTTTAGGAAAGATATCATTTCTGAATGAATTAAGAAACTTGCAAATGAGTAACACAAAGATAATTTCGTTTCACCATCTACTTTTCATACCATTACCATAGGTGGATGATTCACCTAATGCCATTGTATTTATGACCATATGCACAGAATATTATAAAACAATCACTAACCCTTAAAGATATTTCTATAATTTCTCTATGGCATATTGAAAGTCAAGATTAATTTCCAGGGTGGCCATAGTGGCTCATGCCTGTAATATCAGCACTTTGGCAAGCTGAGGTGGGAGAATTGATCAGCTCAGGAATTCAAGACCAACCTAGACAAGATAGCAAGACCCCCATCTCTACAAAATATGAAAATATTTTCCACTCTTTGTGGGGTACACTGGTAGTCCCAGTTACTCAGGAGGCTGAGGCAGGATATTCACTTTAACCCATGAAGTTGGGGTTGCAGTGAGCTGTGATTGCACAATTGCACTCCAGCCTGGGTGACAGGGTAAGACCCCGATTCAAACAAAACAAAACAAGCCACACAAGATTAATTTCCAATTAGAGTTCCACATGTCATAACAATCAGATTTCATTACTGCTTGTTCCTGTCTCCAGCAATCATCGTCAGCAGGGTTCTATTATAGTGCATGAAAAGCCATCAGAGTTTAGCATAGGGTCTAGTTCTCCCAGTTTCTTTCCTCAAACTTTGCTCATGCCTCAAGAATTCATTCTTCTTTCCCTGTGCTGGGGCACTAGACTGGTTTCTTACACCCCCCCATGAATGCCATTTCCAGATGACAGGATTTACCAAAAATTCCATTGTACCTTCTTCCCTCACAGACTCTGCTTCTCAGACCATTATGAAAATGCTCTCCTTGCTACTACCAGGGTTGCATCCATAGGGTGGAAGACACAGCAACTCCTTGTGTGTGGGAAGATGGTACCAGACAGAGATAAGCATTTATGACTCTGTACCTCACCTCCCTCAGGATTAAAAATCATCAGTTCTTACAAATCGATATTCCTGATCATTTGTGTTTCCATATGAATTCCTGTATTATTGTTTCTAGGTCTGAGAAGAATGTTGCTGGTAATTTGATGGGTATTGCATTAAATCTGTAGATTGCCTTAGGTAGAATGGACATCTTAACAATGTTGATTCTTCCAATCTATGAGCATGGAATATTTTTCCACTTGTTTGTGTCATCTTTGGTTTCTTTGAGCAATGTTTTGTAGTTTTCATTGTAAAGGCCTTTCACATCTCTGGTTAGGAAGATGCCAAGGCATTTCATTTATTTTGTGGCTATTATGAATGGAACTGTGCTTTTTGTTTGGGTTTCTGTTTGTTTATTATTGGTGTATAGAAATGTAATTGTCTTTTGCACATTTATTTTATACCCTGAGACTTTGCCAAATTCTTTTATCAGTGCAACGAGGTTTTTGACAGATTCTTTAAATTTTATTATAAGGCTACAATAAGCAAAACAGCCTGGTATTGGTACAAGAATGGACATACAGACCAATGGAATAGAATTGAGATTCCAGAAGCAAAACCTCAATTTTTCAACCAGCTCATCTTCAACAAATCCTCCACCACCAACCACTGGGGAGAGGAGAACCTATTCAGTAAATGGTGCTGGGAAAACTGGCTGACCACATACAGAAGATTAAAACAGGACCCCTACCTATCCCCATACACAAAAATCAACTTAAAATGAATCAGAGACCTAAACATAAAACCTCAAACTATAAGAACCTTAGAAAATGCAGAAGACACTCTTATGGAAATTGGAACTGGCAACCAATTCTTGATCAGAACCCCAAGTGCCAATGCCATAAGAGATAAAATAGACGAGTGGGACTTCATTAAACTGACAAGCTTCTGCAAAGTCAAAGAAACCATCAAGAGAGCAGGGAGACAGTCCACAGACTGGGAAAAAATATTTCCCAGACTTTGTGTCTGATAAAGGCCTAACATCTAGGATCTACAAGGAGCTCAAATGTGCTGAAAATAAAAAAATAAAACATCCCCATTACAAAGTGGGAAACGGATATTAATAGACACTTCTCAAAAGAAGACATACAAGCAACCAACAGATATGTGAAAAAATGGTCAGCCTCACTAGTCATCAAAGAAATGCAAATTAAAAATACACTAAGATACCACCTAAATCCAGTCAGAATGACTATCATCAACAACTCAAAAAATAACAGATACTGGAGAGGATGTGGCAAAAAGGAAACACTTCTATACTGTTGGTGGGAGAGGAAACTAGTACAGCCTCTGTGGAGAACAGCGTGATGATTCCTAAAAGTTCTAAAAATTGACTCTCTATATGACCCCACAATCCCCTACTGGGAATATACTTGAAAGAACTCAAATCATTCTATTAAAAAAGGTACCTGTACCTAACCCTTAACTGTACCCCACAACATCATAATAAAAAATATTGATTATAAAAAAATTTTTAAAATTTCTAAAAAAGGTACCTGCACATGTATGTTTGTTGCCGCATTGTTCACAGTGGCAGGAACATGGAACCAAGCGTGCTGTCCATCAAAAGAAGACTGGATTTTTAAAATGTGATACATATACACAATGGAATATTATGTAACCATAAAGAAGAACAAAATCATGAACTTTGCAGCAACCTGCATGGAATTAGAGTCTATAACACTGAGTGATCTTTCACAGAAGCAAAGAACTGAGTATCACATGTTCTCATTCATAAGGGGACCTTGAACAACTATCATAATACTTTTTTAAAAAGGATGGACAGTAGTGGGAAACTGTGGGGACGTGGTGGGGTAAGGAGGTGAGATAGTGGGAAACTGCCTAGGGAAGGGGGGCACACCTCATCAACAAGGGTACCTGCACAATGAATATTTGTATACCTTACCCTGAATTGTACCCCACAATTTTAAAATAAAAAATTTAAAGGTGAAAAAAATCTGTTTTGAAGTTTGTGTTTTATATATACTTTTAAAATGTTCTTCTATGCATAAATTCTAACATTTTGACTCCTAGTTTCTATGAAATATTTTTATATTTTCAAATTTCATACTTGGCCACTGATGCATGGACATTGACTCTGTAAGTCACGCAAGGTAAGGATATGCTTAAATGTGTTTTCATCCAATATCAGGGAGGAAGTCATTAACCTTCCTGATGTTCACTCCCCTGCATTTCTTTCTTATATTTCTCCTTCTGCTGCTTCCTCTTTAGCTCATAACTTCAGGCTTCTTACTCTCCAGTTTCCCCTTCAAGTTTCCACCTCCCTCTCAATTTGCCTCAATATTCCTAGTTGCTCTCTATATTCCTCTCTTTTTCTTGATCTCTCTGTCTTTTACTTCTTGTCATCTTATAATGCTCGCAGGGCATTGTTTCTCTTTCTTTGCTTTGCTTTCTTTCTGTATACTTCAGAAATTTTTGCTCAATATTTTCATTTTCTTCAAGAATAGTTCTCAATTGGTCCAGCATCTCATAAATTTCTTAATACATATCCCTTTAAATTACCAAGTAGTCTATGAAAATTCAAAGGAAAGCATCATCCAAAGATAAAATTTGTTTCCATTTGATTGCTTTTCAGGGTAGTTATTCCTTCAAATAAAAATGTCTTATGTGCTTTCCATGTGAACAATGCAAGGGCTACGTGTGGAGGTCTCTAAACTTAGATTCACAAACATATATTCACACACACATGTGAGTATGCACACACACACAAGGAAAGAGATATATACACACCCATACAATACACACATGAGCATGTTAGAGGTTTGCTTTGCACAGAATACATAAAAAATAATCTTTACATTTTTATAAAACGTAAGAAAATAAAAAATCATATATATAAAATAAGTTGCAACAAAGATTTAGCATTATAAACTGCATGCATACTGATTAATTGAATACCTTAAATAATATTCCTTACCCTAAAAAATAGATTAATTTTTAACTACATGGAGATACTACATTCAAATTGGTATCCTAATACAAACATTTTACATAAATTAAATGCACAAGTTAAATCATGTAAAGACAGGATAAATGTAGAAAATATTTGCAAACTATGCATAGAATGCAAATTTTTATTCACATTTAAGAAACATTTTATAGCAAAATCTGTCATGTGAGATCATGCTCACTCATATTTTAATTATGTTAAAAAAAAACTCTAAATGTGTAAGCTTAGGAAACTAGGCTTACACATTGTAAGACCATAATGTAATTACACATTTGTAAGACCATAAAAGTAATTAATTACATAAATAGATTATATCATTAGATGCAGAAAAAACTTTTGATAAAATCCAGCACCCCTCCTTGATCCTCGAACATCTAGGCATAGATGGAACATAGCTCAAAATAGTAAAAACCATCCATGAGAAACCCACAGTCAGCATACTCTTAAAGAGACAAAAATTAGAACCATTTACCCTGAAAACTGAAACAAGACAAGGATGCCCACTCTTACCCCTCCTGTTCAACATAGTATTGGAAGTCCTGGCTTGAGCAATCAGAGAAGAGAAGGCAATCAGGGGATCCAAATAGGAAAAGAGGAAGTCAAGTTATCTCTCTTTGCAGAAGACATGATTGTATACCTTGAAAACCCAAAAGAATCTGGCAAAAACCTCCTTGCACTGATAAAGAACTTCAGCAAAATTTCAGGGTATAAAATAAATGTACAAAAGACAATCACATTTCTATACACCAATAATAAATAAACAGAAACTCAAATAAAAAGCACAACTCCATTTACAATAGCCACCAAAAAATGAAATGCCTTGGCATCTTCCTAACCAGAGATGTAAAAGGCCTTTACAATGAAAACTACGAAACACTGCTCAAAGAAATCAGAGATGACACACACAAAAAAAATATTCCATGCTCATGGATTGGAAGAATCAACATTGTTAAGATGTCCATTTCACCTAAGGCAATCAGCAGATTTAATGCAACACCCATCAAATTACCAGCAACATTCTTCTCAGACCTAGAAAAAACAATACAGGAATTCAAATGGAAACATAAATGACCACGAATAGTCAAAACAATCCTCAACAACAACAAAAAAAAGCAGGAGGTATCACACTCCCAGATTTTAAACTATCTTATAAAGCTATAATAATCAAAACAGTCTGGTATTGGTACAGGAACAGGCATATAGACCAATAGAATAGAATTTTTCAACCAACTCATTTTTGACAAAGCCTCCACCACCCATCACTGGGGAGAGGCGAACTTATTCAGTAAATGGTGCTGGGAAAACTGGCCAACCACATGCAGAAAATTGAAACAGGACCCCTACCCATCCCCACACACAAAAGTTAACTCTAAATGGATCACAGACCTAAACGTAAAACCTCTAACTGTAAGAACCTTAGAAAATGCAGGAGACACTCTTATGGAATTTGGAACTGGCAACCAATTCGTGATCAAAATCCGAAGTGCCCAAGCCATAAGAGATAAGATAGATAAGTGGGACCTCATTAAACTGACAAGTTTCTGCAAAGCCAAAGAAACCATCAAAAGAGCAGGGAGATAACCAACAGATTGGGGAAAAAATATATGCCAACCCCATGTCTGACAAAGGCCTAAAATCAGGGATCTACAAGGAACTCAAACATGCGAAAAAGAAAAAAACAAACACCCCTATTACAAAGTGGGCTAAAGATATGAATAGACATTTCTCAAATGACATAAGAGCAGCCAACAGATATATGAAAAAATGTTCAGCCTCACTAATCATCAAGGAGATGTAAATTAAAACTACACTGAGATACCACCTAACTCCAGTCAGAATGGCTATCATCAATAACAAAAAATAACAGATGTTGGAGAGGATATGGCAAAAAGGGAACACTTCTACACTGTTGGTGGGAGTGCACACTAGTTCTACCTCTGTGAAAATCAGTGTGGTGATTCCTAAAAGTTGTAAAAATTGATGCCATATGACCCTGCAATCCTCCTACTGGAAATACACCTGGGAGAACTCAGGTCACTCTATGAAAAAGATACTTGCACACATATACTTATCACAGCATTGTTCACAATAGCAAGAACATGGAACCAACCATGCTGCTCATCAAAAGAGGACCGGGTTTTTAAAACATGATACACATTCACAATGGAATACTACACAGCCATAAAGAAGAACAAAATCATAAACTTTGCAGCTACCTGGATGGAATTAAAGTTTATAATACTGAGTGAATGCTCAGAGAAACAAAGAGTTGAATATCACATGTTCTCACTCATAAGTGGACCTTGAACAACTACTGTATTACTATAAGAAAAAGATTGATAGTGATGGGAAACTGCGGGAAGGGGTGTTAGGGAGTGGGTAGGAGGGCTTGACAGTAGTAGGTATCTGCCTGGGGATGAGAGGCACACCTCACCGATAAGGGTACTGCACAGTGAATATTGGTATACCTAGCCCTGAATTATACCCCACAATTTTAAATAAAAATTAAAAGAGGGGAAAAAAGAAACATTTTATAGCAAAATCTGCCATATGAGATCATGCTCACTCATATCTTTTTTAAAAAACCTCTAAGTTTAGTAAACTAAACTTACACATTAATATGCTATCAAAAGAATATTAAACTAAAACAAATATGACTTAGAAAATTAAATAATTGAAATGGGCATAATGTAAAAATGGGGAAATGATTGTAAGTGTGAACCTACTCAGGGACACATGAAGACATCGATGAACTTTGTCTGGTCTGAGATTTGGCTCCCTGTAGGTCAACTTACCAGGAGCCTCCTCCATGCCTGCCCATCCCACTCCCATCTTGGGCCTGAGAAGCCTGCTTTGTGGGGAGTTACCTTGAAATTCACAGTCTTTCCTTCTTAGCACATATCTCAGGAAGATGCAGGGCGTCTCGGGGAACCTCTCTTTTAGAAAGGAAGGTGGCTGCCCAAACCAAATAAGTCAGTTTCAATACTATGTCCCAAAGACAAAGATAGACAGACTGGACTTCAGAAGCGGAGGAAACACCCACAGCAAGGGGTATCCAGGGGCAAACTGTGCACCACGAGTTTGATCCTCCATATCAGGTAGTTAGAATTTCTATGCAGGTGCCCCACAGCAACACTCCTGGAATGAAACTTTCCAAAGTTTTAAAGTTATAATTCTACAGCTTTCTCTGCTTCGTGCTTCCTTACTGTGTTCCAGTCATTATCCATCCAAGCTCCACCATGGAACTCAGATGGAAGCATTACTCTGACAGCTTCTGCTGAAGTTCCAGTGCATGGACAAGCTTCCTAAGGAGTTAGTCATCTCTCCTACAAGACTGACCCTGAGGACCAGGTGTGGGCTTGGGAAGCTCTTGCATGAGAATATACGAGGGTCTGGGAAGAAGGTAGGTGTTGGGAGCCAACATCTATAGCTACATGGCTGAGGCCTGTAAAGGCCCATCTGGAAAATCGCCTCTGACATAGGATATCAGTTATACCTATAATATTGGCATGTGATTAGTGACCAGTGAGCATACATGGCAGTAAAATTTATAAGTAAATCTCTATACATCTGATGGAAAGTTGCACAGTAAGAATTATTTTATATGACCTTGTCCCTTCTAAGTTGTACTTCTTTCTAGATATTTTTTTACTTCTATTTCCTTGTAGACTGATTAGTCAGCTCTTGTTCCCAAAGGCAGTTTCTCCTAGGATTAAGATTAGAAACTAAATTATCATAATAGTTTTATTGCCCTGCCCCTAGCCAGGCAGGACGTTTTTCTAGTTTTGTTACATGCCGGAACTCTGTTTGCTTCAGCCCAAGGTCATTGTCATGGTAACCGTGCAGCCCATTATCCAAGAGTGTGACAGCTACTATTTGATTTTTAGAATAGACTTGTTTGGATAAAACATACATTTAAGATGATACAATTTCCATTGAAAATATTTAAACAGTAATAAGCATTCATAGAAAACTTTTAAGTTTTGTTTAAGCTTTTAAGCTTCCTTTTCTCAGATTATGACTTTAGTTCCTGTTCCTGTAGGCCAATTTTAAGTACACCAAAATTTTCCCAACAGTGCTGTTTTTGTTTCTAATATGACAATAGGAAATTTTACACATAGCCTTGTATTAATATACTAGGAAAAAGGATTTAAGTTTTGGGTTAAAGTCCAATCACTAGATCATATAAAAATTATAGTTTAGACATATGAAACTCATATGAATTATAGTAAAGTTTGGTAGTTTAAGAATAAGCTTTAACTGAGTTATAAGGCATTATGTTAAATCGTAATAGGATAATAGTATAACTAACAGCTAAGTCATTTAAGTAAACTTATAGATTATAGTATAGTGTTAAGTTGATAATACTAATCGTTAAAAATATTTGGAGTCAGTGAACTTGGATTGAACCTAGAGTTAACTTAGAAAAGTTTTTTGTATTAATCAGGGTTTAGAACAAAGAGTATAATATGAATGATTCATTGAACTATGGAAAACACTTTGTTTTGCTCTATTTTCTTGTTTTTTTTTCTTTTTTTTTTTCATTAATCAGTATTTTTTATTATGGTTTTGTGGGGTACAGTTAAGGGTTAGGTGTACAATGACGTTTCATTCAGGCACCCTGTAGATAAGAAGTGTTTTCCCATCCCCCGACAGATATTTGCTACTGTTAATCCCATCCCCCTCCCCCCCATAGTTTCCCAGTACCATCAGTCATTTTCTTATAGTATTGCATTGGATGTTCAAGGTCCATTATATGAGTGAGAACATGTGATATTCGGATTTTTGTTTTTGTGAGAGGTCACTCAGTATTATAGACTCTAGTTCCATCCAGGTTGCAGCGAAATTCACGATTTTGTTATTTTTTATGGCTGCGTAGTATTCCATCGTGTATATGTACCACTTTTTTAAATCCAGTCCTCTTTTGATGGGCAGCATGGTTGTTTCCAGGTTCTTGCTATTGTGAACAATACTGCAATAAACATACGTGTGCAGGTATCTTTTTTATAGAGTGATTTGTGTTCTTCAGGGTATATTCCCAGTAGGGGGATTGCAGGGTCATATGC
>NW_007252302.1:93059-94473 GCF_000164805.1 Carlito syrichta | reverse complement strand
ATCGCCGGAGCCCAGCAGGTCGAGGCTGCGGTGACTGGGAGCGGCCACTGCACTCCAGTCTGGGCAATGGAGTGAGACTCCAACTGAAAAAAAAATGGAGTTAAGGCCAGGCTTAGTCCCAGCACTTTGGGAGGCTGAGGCAAGTGGATTGCTTGAGACCACGGGTTCAAGCCCAGCCCAGGCGACTTGGCGAGACCTCGTCTCTACAATCAATCAGAAATAAGCTAGGCATGGTAGTGCATGCCTGTAGTTCCAGCTACTTGGAATACTGAGGCAGAAGGACTGCTGGAGCCCAGCAGGTCGACGCTGGAGAGGCCGTAAGCAAGCCACTGCATTCTAGCCTGGGCAACGAAGTGAGACTCCAACTCAAAAAATAATAATAATACTATGTTGTCATTTCTCATGGAACAAGATAAACTTTATCAAATTAATGTGGGTATAAATTTTGAAATGAATAGATTTGTTTGTACATACAAAATATGTGAAGCATTGGATACTTATTAGAAATGGAAAAACAGGGTTGGGCAGGGTGGTTCAAGCCTGTAATTCCAGCACTTTGGGAGGCCGAAGAGAGAGGATTGCCTAAATTTAGGGGTTTGAGACCAGCCTGGGCAACTTGGTGAGACCTTGTCTCTACAATAAATCAAAAAATAAACTGGGCATGGTAGTGTGCACTTGCAGTTCCAGCTACTTGGAAGTGTGAGGTGGAAGGATCAGCTGAGCCCAGCAAGTCGAGGCTGTGGTGGCTGTGAGCATGCCACTGTACTCCAGCCTGGGTGACAGAGTGAGACTCCAACACAATAAATAAATAAATTATAGATGACAGAAGATCTTTAACACTTTAAGACTAACAGAGATGTAGTATCAGCATATACACAAATACCTACAAATAATTAAAAATAAAGTTTTCAAACCAAATAGAAAAATGGAGAAAGGATATAAATAGGCAGATCACTGAAAGAAAAAGTCCAAATGGCTACCAAATATATGGAAAGAGTCTCAAAATCACAAATATTCAGGTATCACATCATGATCTTGTAGGCCAAGTTGTCGATCTCAAGTTGTCTTCAGTTGTCTCCATGTCCCCTCTTCCTTCTGCTCCCAATGTTTCTTCTGATCTCCCCTCCCTTTCCCTTCCTCCTCTTGCTGCTTCCCCATTCCTCCCTTGATTCAGCACAGATAAAATGGCTACCTCTCCCCCACCTTCATGGATCACTAGCTCATGTTGTGTTCCCTTCTCTCTTCTTTATGTGTGTTAAACCCAGAACTCTAATCAGAGAGAGAGAGAGAGACCACAAAGAGCCAGCTCCGATGCAAACACACGAGGGTCTTTATTCAGGCTCGAGTCTGGGCTCACGCATGAAGCCGGTAAAGGCTTCATGGATGAAAGCGTTGATCCAGTATGGCAAGCAGT
>NW_007252302.1:85495-92273 GCF_000164805.1 Carlito syrichta | reverse complement strand
TAGGAATACACAAAATATATAGTAAACATGAGATAGGGATATATGAAATATAGTGAACTAAACACTACTTTTACAGCAAGTATGGCTTTTTAAGTTTCTTGGTTTCTTGGGTCTCTCAATAGCATGCTCTTAACCTAAGTCTATTACTGTCCTCTCACGCCCAGGCTGGAGTGCAGTAGCAGGCTCATGGCCACTGCAGCATCGACCTGCTGGGCTCCGACCTTCTGCCTCAGCCTTCCAAGTAGCTGGAACTACAGACACGCACTACCATGCCCAACTAATTGTTTATTTATTGTAGAGACAAGGTCTCGTCAAGTTGCCTGGACTGGTCACGAACCCGCGGGCTCAGGCAATCCACTTGCCTTAGCCTCCCAAAGTGCTGGGATTACAGGCTGAGCCACCAAGCCCAACCATTATTCAACCTCTTTAAATCTCAGTTTTCCTACCTATAAAATTAGGGTAATTATAATTGAGGGACCCAAGTGACTTAAGAAGCTATACTTGCCATATACCCCTACCTCACGTTCATTGTATTTTATATATCCCTACCTCACGTTCACTATATATTATGAATTCTTAGTATTTTTTTTTTCAGGATCAAGAGATTTATTAAAGCGGCTGTTACAGAGGGGATCTGTAAAGGGAAAAAAGAAAAAGAGAGAGAAAGAGAGAGTAAGAGAGAGAGAGGAAGTGGGAGAGAGGCGGGGAGAGAGCTGCAGAGAGGGAGAGAGCGACAGAGAGAGAGAGAAAGAGAGACTGAGAGAGCGAATTCTTAGTATTTTAAATCCTACCTCAGACCCCGTAGAATTAGGCACATGTCGGGTGCCAGGCAGTGACTGATTGTATAGTTATACAATGTTTTAAGCAGTGTTTGTACTCAGAACTTTGTTAAGCTTTGTTTGTCCCAATTGCCATGCTGACTTCTGCTTCTGTAACGGGCTGTAAAAGTTAAGCGATAAGCCCCTTCCGGGCATTCCTTAGACTCTGTGGCGCCAGCCCACTTCTGGTGGGCTCTGCGTTATCTCAAACCTGCTTGTGTGCCCGAGCTGATTTATACACAGTCACAGTGACTGTGTAAACCTAGCTTATCTGGCATTCCACTCTGCCCGTTTAGCCGTTTCCCGTCAGTCACGAATAACTAAGCCTGAGCCCGCACAAATCAAACTCAAATCAACCAAAGTCTTTATAACTGCGTCATATAGTTTTTATCCAATCCTGTGTGCACACGTTTGTAAAGCCACCCCACTCCCTCAGAATTATGTATAAAAGGTGCGAGTTAACCTGAATTGAGGCTCTTGTCCCTGAAGCCGCTGTGTCGGCTTCAAACGTGAGCCCAGACTCGAGCCTGAATAAAGACTCTCATGTGTTTGCATCAGAGCTGGCTCCTTGGTGGTCTCTCGGATTTTGCATTTTGGGTTTAACATTAATCACTTCCTCTAGGCTGTTTGAGAACACTGGATGTCTGAGGATGGGTATACTGAAAATAAGCAGCTAGAAATATAGAAAATGTCAGCTGTGTCCACGTCACCATTTACTAAGGCCATCCCTAACGCGAGACCTGGGCCATTACCCCCAAATGTCACAACTTTGACTATGCTGAAAGCCTTGTAGAGTACTTAAAGACACAATTTCATTTTCTTGCTTACCACCCTGACATGCTCAACCTAATTTCTAGAATCTAAACTATCTGCAGATTTCAAGGCTCAAGGCTACTGCTTTTTAGGGTCAGAGAGCAGATTCAGGTTCAGTAGATAGGAAGGATGAAAGGAAAGGAGATATTTAAGCGGGGAGGGAGAAAGTGACCAGTTTCCTTGTTATTGTCGGCACAGCACTGCCACCTTGTGGTTATTTAATGAATCAAATATCCTCCCCCCCACCCACTGTCTGTCCTAACAGGCAGCCTAGCACCTCAGTGATAACTGAGAGCAGGATGACACATTATTATCAGTTTCCTAGGGATGCTGTAACAAATTACCACAAACATGGTAGCTTAAAACAACAGAAATGTATTCTTTAACAATTCTGGAGGCCAGAAGTCCAAAATCAAGGTGTCTGCCTTCAGAAACTCTGGGGAAAGATCCCTGCCTTGCCTCTTCCAGCTTCTGGGGACTGCTGGTATTCCTGAGCTTGTGTCTGCATCACTCCAATCTCTGCCTCCATTTTCACATGGCCTTCTCCTCTCCTGTGTGTCTAATCATCTTCTGCCTCTCTCTTATAAAGATACTTGTATTTAGCATTTAGGGTTCACTCAGAAAATCCAGGGTTTTTGCCTCATGTAAGGATAGTTAAAATCTGCAAAGATCCTTTTTTCAAATTGGATTATAATCACAGGTATCAGGGATTTGATGTGGATATCTTTTGGGGGGCCATTTTCAGCTAAATTCACATCTATTCTTTTGTTGACAAAAGATGCCAAACTCTGTAAAATATTTAAGATGTTTATTCTGAGCCAAATGTGAGTGACCTTTGGCCCATGACACCCGTCCTCAGGAGGTCTTGAGAACGTGCGCCACTGTGGTTGAATTTGATAGGTACCTATAGAAACCTAGAAGAAACAGCTTATTCTTTAGTCTTTTTGCCTAAGCATAGCCATTAGAAAGTCATTCAGACATTCTACTGCAGGACAAACAGCAGCCTATCCCATCCCCCCTGGGCAAATCTCCATCAGATGCAAGATCAGGACAACCCAACCATTCATGGTTTAGCATAAAATAATCTCTAGTAAACTTTTAGGTTCCTTGTTAAAGTTGAAGATCAAAGATCACCCTTTGGCTGGCCAAAGTCATGAGTTTGTGAGTTGCAAATGTCTGAGTTTGTGAATTGCAAATGTCTAACAAGTCTCTTGCAGGAATCCTCCCCCAGGGTTAACCTAATCAGCCCTCTGTGAACTATGTGACACAGATAAGCCCCACCATGGCAGCAATCATGTGACTAACACTCCCATCTGCCTGCTGTCCATCACCTGACATCATCAGTACCTGGGCTTGTCTGCCCCTTTGTGATGAAGGGGAAGCAGACCACCACCCAATCACCTTAATGATCTTCCCCATCTAGGGGAATGGTTAAAAAGACTCAACCACAAGCAACCAGCGGCCACTGCCTTGCTAGACTCTGGTGTGGTCATGTGCTCTTTGAGCTATGGCTATCACCATGCTTCTTGACTTTGGTCCCCACCCCCACCTTAGGGAGGTGAATCCTCTTTCTTCCTTCTCTTTCTCTCTCTAATTTACTTTTAAATAAACTTTCCTTTCTTAACCTTTTTGTGTGTCACAATTCTTTGCATCTACTAGGATCTCTGGGTTCCCAGCATGCACATCCGGCTTGCCCGCTCTGGCGGTGCTCCGCATCTCCACCCTCACCCTGTCCATACCCTAACAGAATTGTACCTTGGTTACATATATTTTCGGACATCAGAAATTGCAGAAACCCATAAATCAATACATGTGAGATTTACATTGATCTGGTCCGGGCAGGCAGGACATTTCCAAGCAAAGGGCTTGCAGGTTTTAGGTGGATTCAAATATTTCCTAGCTGGCAATTAGTAGCAAGAGTCAGGCTCTTATCTGAGGCATTTTGAAATCAGTAGAGGAGATGTCCTGTTGAGATAAGGAGTTGGAAAAATTACAAGTTTCTTAACATGAAAATGAAGCCTCCTAGGTGGCAGACTTCAGACAGAATACATAAGTGTCTTAAAAGGCTCCCAGAGTTTGGTAGTACCCAAAAAATAGCTTTATAGGATCATAAAATACTTTGATTTTCCTTCTTTATCTGTTATATGATGTCATACCAGAGTCAACTTGGAAATTAAATCACATTATATAGGGAGAGTTAAAAAAAAATTAACTGGGCGTGGTGGCACATGCCTGTAGTTCCAGCTACTTGGAAGGCTGAGGCAGAAGGATCGCCTGATCCCAGCAGGTCTGGACTGCGGTGGCCATTAGCGTGCCACTGCACTCCAGTCTGGGTGACAGAGTGAGACTCCAATTCAAAAAAATAAAAAAGGACCTATCTCCCTAGGATTCTTCTTTAGGAATTTAGCAAGGTAAAAGTTCAGTCCTCATTTTGTTATCCTTTAATTCTCTCTTGGCAATTATAAGATCTGGCAGGGTAGGCTGAGAAGATGGATGCAGGATGTTGAGTTTTGAATGTGAGTGTGAAGGTGGGTTGTGGAGGGAAAGATGGGGAGTGCCAACTTTTCCAGGGAAGGCTGGTTGGGGTGGGGCAGCACGATGGGAGACTCTGGTTGGTCAGGAGGCACCACAGCAAGTCCTGGGGATGTGTGTGGAGGAGAGAGTAGAGAAAGGGCAAAAAAGAGGTGATGAGTCAAGACTACATTTTGTTTGTTTTTAATAAAATGGATGTGAGTGATCTTCACCCTTACAGCTCTCCATGGAAATAAAGAAATAAGGAAATGGGCATACTCTCAAATATTGCTTGAGGAAGTGGAAAAAATTTTGGTAAATTTTTTGGAGACCAATTCTACATATGTATTATAATTCTGCCTTTAAAAAATCTATTTTTAAGAAAGTAATTTGAATATAGACAGTTTTGTGCATGTAAAATTTCCTTACAGCCTTTTTTTATGGAACTGTAGATTGTTGAAAACAAGTTAGATATCTACTTTAGAGAGTAAATGTTGAGTTGAAGTTGCCTATATAAAATTAGTATCGGCCCACAGGGTAAAAACTGTAGAAGAGATCTGAGTCCTCAAAAGTTGCAGCTACAGTTAGAATTTAACAAATCTGTTATTTCTAGGTTTGCTTTCACTCCAACAGAGGACAATTGGTTATCTTCATGTTCTGACCCATGGAATTGGGGAGGAAGCTGCCCTGCAAGGCTGATAAACATATTCTCCTTTAAACAATGGGCCAAAGACTGCATAGATACAAAAGCAGCAGTTGAAGAACAGAAGTGACTCAAATCACCAGGGATACCACCTCCCCTATACCTTCCTCTTAAACTACCTTTATAATGGCTCACTGCCCAGGGGCTAGTAGCTGATGGTCTTGGGACTTGCTTTATAGGTAGCATCTATTATAAAACCTAAGAATGGTATTTGAGCTATTTTTCAGACTTTGTACTCTGGTGGACCTGAAGCCCCACTCAGGTCAAGAACACATACCAGGAAGCTGACTCCACCGGTCCTATGATGTCTTCTCCCAGAAATGGACTCTGCAACATGAAGGCAATTTCAACACCCCCATGACATCATGGACCAATCAGCAGTCCCTAGTCTCCTGTCTGTCAAATTCCCTTTTAAAACACTAGCCTCTGAAATCTCACAGAGGTGGATTTGAGAAATATCTTCTGTCTTCTTTGTTCAATTGCTTTATAATATCAAACTCTTTCTCCACTATAAAGGCTGCGTCAGTCCTGTTTTTTTTCTGAGCAGCAGGCATAACATCCTGGTCAGGCTGTAACAATAGCATCCAAAAGATTATGGGAGGTCCAGGCTAAGACATTAAATTCCCCACAGTCAAAGATAAATTTCAGGGAATAATCAAAAACCCTGTTTCTAGGTTTAGAAATTATTTGTCTAAATAGCAGTTCATGTGAAAAATATCTGTGATGTTTAATTTACCACTCTATGACATGGCTGGATAAAATAATAAAGCAACATTAAGTCAGATGAACAGAAGTCCAGGTCACTGCAAATAGCAGACTGTCCTGCCAGGTGCGGTGGCTCACACCTGTAATCCCAGCACTTTGGGAGGTGAAGGCGAGAGGATTGCCTGAGTCCAGGGGTTTGAAACCAGCCTGGGCAACTAGGCGAGACCTTGTCTTTACAATAAATAAAAAAATTAGCTGGGTGTGGTGGTGCACATCAGTAGTTCTAGCTACTTGGAAGGCTGAGGTGGAAAGATTGCCTGAGCACAGCAGGTTGAGGCTGTGGTGGTTGTGAGTATGACACTGCACTCCAGCCTGGGCAGCAGAGTGAGACTCCTACTCAAAAAAACAAAAACAAGCCTGGCTTGGTGGCTCAGCCTGTAATCCCGTGCCTTTGGGAGGCTGAGGTGAGTGGATTGCCTGAGCCCGCGGGTTCAAGACCTGCCTGGACAACTTGGTGAGACCTCATCTCTACAATAAATACAAAAAAAAATTAGCCGGGTGTGGTAGCACGCACCTGTAGTTCCAGCTACTCGGAAGGCTGAGGTGGAAGGATCGCTGGAGCCCAGCAGGTCGAGGCTGCGGTGGCCAGGAGCAGCCACTGCACTCCAGTCTGAGCGACAGAGTGACACTCCAACTCAAAAAACAACAACAACAAGAAACAAACAAACAAACAAAAACAGACTGTCCTCTTTGCTAATCAGACTGCGTCTATGCCCAGCTCAAGGCACAGTATATTATAGCATGAATACAGAAAAGTACATGAATCATAAATATACAGCTCAATGAATTTTCATGATGTGAGTACACCCGTATAACTGCTAAGGTGACGACTTGTTTCAGTTTTCCCAGGACTGTCTTGGTTTTAGCACTGAAAACCTTGCATCCTGGAAAAACCCTCTGTCTCAGGCAAACCAGGTTGTTTACCCTAGCCCAACCAGGTTAAGAAGTAAAATTAAGCCGGGCTCGGTGGCTCAGCCTGTAATACCGCGCCTTTGGGAGGCTGAGGTGAGTGAATTGCATGAGCCCATGGGTTCGAGACCCGCCTGGGCAACTTGGCGAGACCTCATCTCTACAATAAACCAAAAAAATGAGCCGAGTGTGGTAGCGCGCGTCTGTAGTTCCAGCTACTTGGAAGGCTGAGGCAGAAGGATCACTGGAGCCCAGCAGG
>NW_007252302.1:80749-85475 GCF_000164805.1 Carlito syrichta | reverse complement strand
AGGCTGCAGTGGCTGGGAGCGGCCACTGCACTCTAGTCTGGGAGACAGAGTGAGACTCCAACTCAAAAAAAAAAAAAAAAAGAAGTAAAATTATTCTTCGGGCCTGGCACGATGGCTCAGCCTGTAATCCCAGCACTTTGGGAGGCTCAGGTGAAAGGATTGCCTGAGTCTGAGGGTTTGAGACCAGCCTGGGCAACTTGGTGAGCCCTCATCTCTACAATAAATCACAAAAATTAGCCGGACATGGTGGTGTGTGCCTGTTGTTCCAGCTACTTGGAAGACTGAGGCAGAAGAATTGCCTGAGCCCAGCAGGTCGAGGCTGCGGTGGCCATGAGCAACACATCACTACACTCCAGCCTGGGCCACAGAGTGAAACTCCAACTAAAAAAAAAAATATATATATATATATACTCGGAAGGCTGAGGCGGAAGGATCGCCGGAGCCCAGCAGGTCGAGGCTGCGGTGGCCAGGAGCGGCCACTGCACTCCAGCCTGGGTGACAGAGTGAGACTCCAACTCAAAAAAAAAAAAATCTATATCTATATCTATATCTATATCTATATCTATATCTATATCTACATCTATCTATCTATCTATATTCTTCAGACAATCTATTTATTTCAAAAAAGAGGTAGGAAATTGCCAGCACCATAGAAACCCTCATATGGATTATCAGTCAGTATCTATCCCTCTTCCCCAAAGGAAACTACTATTCTGACTTCTAACATCACAGTTTATTTTGAGACACTGTATTTTAATACGTGCACTATGAATTAAAGAGCAGAGGTTAAAACCTCGTGGCCAGCCGGGCTCAGTGGCTCAGCCTGTAATCCCGCGCCTTTGGGAGGCTGAGGTGAGTGGATTGCCTGAGCCCGCGGGTTCGAGACCCGCCTGGGCAGCGAGACCTCATCTCTACAATAAATCAAAAAATCAGCTGGGTGTGGTAGCGCATGCCTGTAATTCCGGCTACTTGGAAGGCTGAGCCGGAAGGATCGCCGGAGCCCAGCAGGTCAAGGCTGCGGTGGCCGGGAGTGGCCACTGCACTCCAGCCTGGGCGACAGAGTGAGACTCCAACTCAAAAAAAACACAAAAAAACCTTGTGGCCTATGGGCAGACTCCAGTTGGAAGACATGTTCTGTTTGAATCATGCAACACTGACCTGTGGAGTTTCCCCCCCCCACATTTATTGAATTTATTTAGTTAGTGGATAGTTTTGTGAGTTTTTTTTTAGTATACAGAAACTAGTGAGGGACAGTATACTATGTTTATATGGACTCACAATGTGTCCCTACAAATTAATTACTGATTACAATAAGGAAAAAAGAATAAACTTATGGTAGTATAACTTGCCAGACAGTGACTTAATCAAATGATTAAAGTTGACATCACCAGTAATGATACCAACCAACATCCTATGTCTCCTAATATAATTGCATGGAGAATGACACAACATCACTTAGATAGTATTCCCACTAAAAAAGCATAGCCTGAATTGAATCATGAGGAAACATCAGAAGAACTTAGCTGATGAAGATTCTACAAAGTAAATGGCTTGTACTATTTTTTAAAATGTCAATGACAGCCCAGGTGCAGTGGCTCACGCCAGTAATCTCAGCACTTTGGGAGGCTGAGACAGGAGGACTGCTTGAGCCCAGGAGTTCGAGATCAGCCTAGGCAACATATCAAGACGTTGTCTCTATAGAAAATAAAAAATTAGCCAGGCTTGGTTGAAGGGTGCAGAGAACAGTCAGAAGGGTGTCCCCAAGATGGTGCTGCCACCCAAGACAACAAAGGCCCTAAACTCCAGCTTTTCCTGTGCGCGTGAAATTTAAACCTGCAGTGGGTAACTTCTCCTTATAGGAATACTACCTCATAGTCTCCTCCAATAAAGCCCAAACACGGCACTGGCCAGCCCCTACAAGGTCCATAAATACACCCCCTCTCCCTGCATAGCTCTCTCTCTCCCCTCTCTCACCCTCCCTCTTGCTCTCTCTCTCTCTCTCCGCCTCTCTCTCTCTCTCTCTCACTTTTCCTCGGTTACAGTCCCTTCCTGTAACTGCCCCTTTAATAAATCTCTTGGTTCTGGCCGGGTGTGGAGTCATTACTGGTGCCAAAATCCTTTCATTGGTGGCATGTGTATAGTCCCAGTTACTCAGGAGGCTGAGGTGGAAGGCTTGCCTGAGTCCAGGAGGTTGAGGCTGTGGTGAACTATAATTGTGTCACTGCACTCTAACCTGGGCAACAGAACGAGGCCCCAATAAAAAAAAAGTCCATGCCATGAAAGACAAAAAAGGCTGAGAAACTTTTCTAGATTAAAGATTTAAGAAAAACAAAAACTAGCCAGGCTCGGTGGCTCAGGCTGTAATCCCACGCCTTGGGAGGCTGAAGTGAGTGGATTGCCTGAGTCTGTGGCTTCGAGACCCGCCTGGGCAACTTGGCGAGACCTCATCTCTACAATAAATCAAAAAACTAGCCGGGCATGGCAGCGCGCGCCTGTTATTCCAGCTACTCGGAAGGCTGAGGTGGAAGGATCGCCGGAGCCCAGCAGGTGGAGGCTGCGGTGGCCAGGAGCGGCCAGTGCACTCCAGTCTGGGCTACAGAGTGAGACTCCAACTCAAAAAAAAAAGAAAAACAAAAACTAAAGACAATGTGTGATCCTGGATTGAATCTGGGACCAAAATATTTGCTATAATGAACACATTATTAAGACAATTGGAAAATTTAAATAAGGTATCTATATGAGATATTAATATTGTACTGAGGTTAAATTATCTGAATTTGATAATTGCATTGTGATTATGTAAGTGATGTCTTGGTTCTTAAGAAATATACACTGAAGGCAGCAGACATCAGACACTCTTGCTGCTGTCGTGCCCATTGTGCCCTTCACAACGTATCTTCTCTTTAATAAATCTACCTTTCTTAACTCATAAAAAAGTGAAATATTCACTGAAGTATTTATGGTAAAGGAGTATGGTATTGGTACATAAATCTATATTTATATGTGGATTTATATATATATAAGAAAGAGAGAGAATATAAGGGGAACCCCAAAACCCGGAATTTATTTATAAAAAATTGTGTATTTATTCTTACATGTTTAAACTTTAGTCACCGTCATGTACTCTCCATTTGCAACACACCGATCAAGATGCTTTTTCCACTGCTCAAAAATTTTTGAACTTGCCAATTTTGATGCCTTTTAGTGTTTCAGCAGTCTTTTATTTCACCTCTTCCACATCAGCAAAACATTTCCCTTTGAAGACTTTTTTCATCTGGGGATGCAAGTCACTTGGGGCAAGATCAGGTGAATAGAGAGAGTAGGGAACAGGGGTCATGTTGTTTTTGGTCAAAAACTGCTGAACACTCAGCGTGGTGTGGACAGGTGTGCTCATAAATCACCCATCATGAAATAGGCAAAAGCACTGAAAGAATCTCCAAAAAAAATTCACTTAAGCTGAATGCAGCCTCTCCCAACAATACTAGCTGGTACACTGATGCTGATGAGTTCCTAGAATACTTACTTAGCGGGGGACACCTGTACTGCAAGGGGCCCACCCTCCAAAAGGTAATTCCTGTTTATTTTTTGGTCCCTCCTCATACATTGTAATATAGGTATAATTATCAGGCAATCTCTCTCTTCTTTCCCTTTCCCTTTCTTTCTTTCTTCCTTCCTTTCTCTCTCTCTCTTTCTCTCTCTCTTTCTCTTTCTTGTCGAGACACGGTCTCATTATATGTTGTCCATGCTGGTGGTGAACTCCTTTTCTCAAGTGATCCTCCCACCTTGGCCTCTCCAAGTTCTGGGATTAAAGGCAAGAGCCACCATGCCTGGCCTATTCAATCTTTATAGTAAACTGTGATCTGGGATGTAATCAGCAAAATACCAAATTTAGGAGACTCTTCAAGATAAATAACTTGGTTCTTTCAACAAATATATTGCAAGAAAAAGAAAGGACTGGGCACGGTGGCTCATGTATTCCAGTGCTGTAATTCTAGCACTTTTGGAGGCCAAGGAGAGAGGACTGCCTGAGCCCACAGGTTCGAGACTAGACTGGCCAACATGGCGAGGCCTCGTCTCTACAATAAATCAAAAAAATTAACCAGGCATGGTGGCACTTGCCTGTAGCTCCAGCTACTTGGAAGGGTGAGGCAGAAGGATTGCCTGAGTCAGCAGATCAAGGAGTAGAAAAACCTATAAAGAAACAAGACACATATCAAACAAGTACTGAAACTGACCTAATTTTCCCATAGAACTGATATTTACAGTGCTTAAAATAAACAGATATATATATATGTATATATATATATTTGGTTTTGTCATTTTAAAATATATTTTATTTATTTATTGTTTTTTTGAGTTGGAGTCTCACTCTGTCACCCAGACTGGAGTGCAGTGGCCACTCCCGGCCATCGCAGCCTCGACCTGCTGGGCTCCGGCGATCCTTCTGCTTGCGCTACCACGCCCGGTTGATTTTTTGATTTATTGTAGAGAAGAGGTCTCGCTGCCCAGGTGAGTCTTGAACCTGCGGGCTCAGGCAATCCACTCACCTCACCCTCCCAAAGGCGCGGGATTACAGGCTGAGCCACTGAGCCCGGTTATTTTTATATTTTTAAAAATTTATTTATTTATTATAAAGGTGTGGAGTACAATTCAGGGTTAGGTATACAAACATTGATCATGCAGGTACCCTTGTTGATGAGGTATGCCACTCCCTCCCCTAGCAGTT
>NW_007252302.1:67579-80602 GCF_000164805.1 Carlito syrichta | reverse complement strand
TCAAGGTCACCTTATGAGTGAGAACATATGGAACTCAGTTCTTTGTTTCTGTGATAAATTCACTGAGTAAGGTTGACTCCAAATCCATCCAAATTGCTGCAAAGTCCATATATTTGTCCTTCTTTATGGCTGTATAATATTCCATGGTGTATATGTGCCACATTTTTTTATCCAGTCCAGCTTCGATGGGCAACACGGTTGGTTCCAGGTTTTTGGTATTGTGAATAGGGCTGCAACAAACACACTTGTGCAGGTATCTTTTTTGTAGAATAATTTGTGTTCCTCTGGGTATATTCCCAATAGAGGAATTACTGAGTCATATGGAAGGTCAATTTTTAGTTCTTTCAGAAATCGCCACACTGTCTTCCAAAGAGGTTGTACTAGTCTGCATTCCCACCAGCAGTGTAGAAGTGTTCCTTTTTCTCCACATCCTCTCCAGTAAACACAGATATTGACTTGAAACTTTAAACTTTCATTTGTCTTATCTGAGTTCCTGCCTCAGGAAACCAACCCTCCGATAAGGGATTGAAATTTACCAGATCGCCACATTAGTACAGTGAGAAACCAGATCCCTTATTCATCACAATTGCTTCCTTACCTCTCCCCAATTTCTGTTTTCCCACACACAGTTACATTCTTTCTTCACTATATAAACCTCCCAATTTTAGTCAGTGAGGGAGACAAATTTAATACTGATCTCCTATTCTCCTCAGCTGACGTCACTTAAATAAAAAAGGCTTCTTCCCTGGCAATACTCTTTTCAGTGATTGGTTTTCTGTGTAGCAAGCAAGAATACGTAAGACGGAGTCCCTGGCATTTCAGTAACAGTACAATGAGTGGTCCTTATTAGTACCTTATTCAAACAAATCAACTTTAAACACACACACACACGCGCGCGCGCGCACACACGTATGGAACAACCTGGAAAATCTGAACACTGATTGGGTAGTTGATGGTCTTAGAATGTTCGCTAAAAATTTGAGATATGATAATGATACATAATTATGATTTTTTTTTTTTTTTTTTTTTTTTTTGAGTTGGAGTCTCACTCTGTCGCCCAGACTGGAGTGCAGTGGCCGCTCCCGGCCACCGCAGCCTCAACCTGCTGGGCTCCGGCGATCCTTCCGCTTCAGCCTTCCAAGTAGCCGGAATTATAGGCATGTGCTACCACGCACGACTGATTTTTTGATTTATTGTGGAGATGAGGTCTCACTGCTCAGGCGGCTCTCGAACTCACGGGCTCAGGCAATCCACTCACCTCAGCCTCCCAAAGGCACGGGATTACAGGCTGAGCCACCGAGCCCGGCTAATTATGATGTTTTTAATCATACATGTAAATAAATGTTTTTAATATTCTTTTGGAAATACTTTCAAATTTATAGAAAATTTGTAAATATAGTACAAAGAACTCCTATATGTCCTTTGTGCATTTTTTTTTTTTTTGAGTTGGAGTCTCACTCTGTCACCCAGACTGGAGTGCAGTGGCCGCTCCCGGTCACCACAGCCTCGACCTGGTGGGCTCCAGGGATCCTTCTGCCTCAGCCTTCCAAGTAGCTGGAACTACAGGCGCGCGCTACCACGCCCAGCTAATTTTTGACTTATTGTATAGACGAAGTCTCTCCAAGTTGCCCAGATGGGTCTAGAATCCGTGGTCTCAAGCAATCCACTCACCTCAGCCTCCCAAAGTGCTGGGATTACAGGCTGAGCCACCGAGCCCAGCTTGTGCATTTTGATATATTTGTTTTATTAAGAGAGAGACTCAAAAAACTAGAATTATCTTTTGGAAAGTAGGTCCCTTGTAGTACAGGCTTCCCCTGTTAGGTAAATATTCTAGGAACCCATCAGCATCAGTGTAACAGCTAGTGTTGTTATGAGAGGCTGCGTTCAGTTTCAGTGAATTTTTTGGGGGAGATTCTCTTAATACGTTTGCCCATTTCATGATGGGTGATCTATGAATACAACAGCCCCATTGTGCTGAGTGTTCAGCAGTTTTTGACCAAAACTGGCATGACCCCTGAACCCCACTCTTCCTATTTACCCAATCTCACCCTGAGCGACTTAATTTTTTTGTTTCCGCAGCTGAAAAAAGTCTTGAAAGGGAAATTTTTTGCTGATGTGGAAGAAGTGAAATAAAAAACAGCAGAATCACTAAAACGCATCAAAATTGACGAGTTCAAAAACTGTTTTGAGCAGTGGAAAAAGCATCTCAATGGGTTTATTGTATCAAACAGAGAGTACTTTGAAGGTGACTGAAATTTAAGCAAACAAACAAATGCAACAATTAAAAAATTTCAGTTTAAAGATGTGGGGTTACAATTCAGGGTTAGGTATACAAATGTTCATTATGCAGTTACCCTTGTTGATGAGGTGTGCCCCCCTCCCCTGGTCGTTTCCCACTACTGCCAATCCTTTTCTTTTTTTTTTGAGTTGGAGTCTCTGTCGCCCAGACTGGAGTGCAGTGACTGCTCCCGGCCACCGCAGCCTCGACCTGCTGGGCTCTGGCGATCCTTCCGCCTCCGCCTTCCAAGTAGCTGAAATTACAGGCATGCGGTACCACGCCCGGATGATTTTTTGATTTATTGTAGAGATGAGGTCTCGCTGCCCAGGCGGGTCTCGAACCTGCGGGCTCAGGCAATCCGCTCACCTCAGCCTCCCAAAGGGGCGAGATTACAGGTTGAGCCACTGAGCCTGGCTTGATTTTTTGATTTATTGTAGAGATGAGGTCTCGCCAAGTTGCCCAGGCAGGTCTCGAACCCTCGGTCTCAGGCAATCCACTCACGTCAGCCTCCCAAGGTGCGGGATTACAGGCTGAGCCACCGAGCCCGGCTCATTTCCTACTTCTGAGTGGTTTTAATTATTATTTTTTTTAGTCGAGTCTCACTCTGTTGTTCACGCTAGAGTGCAGGGGCACAATCACTGCTACCACAGCCTAGACCTGCTGGGCTCAAGGCGATCCTTCTGCCTCTGTCTTCCGAGTAGCTGGGACTACAGGCACGCACCTCTATGTCCAGTTAATGTTTTGATTTTTTTGTAGAGAGGTCTCATGTTGCTCAGGCTGGTCTCCAACTCCTGGGCTGGCTATCGTCTCAACGCTGCCTCCTAAAGTGCTGGGATTACAGGCGTGAGCCATCGCGCCTAGCCGTTTATGAAGTCTTAAGCAGCAGAATTCCATTGGGGGAGCCGGGAAACTAGGAGTTTCCAAAAGGACGTGTGGTTTTTGCATCGATCCTGGTTTAGTTGCCGCGAATTCTAAACGGTGGGGGCTGGCGCTCTTCCCAAGGCAGCCAGGTACTTGCGCAGCCCTGCTCTGGGCGCGGTTTGGGGGAAAGCGCCGACAGCTTTGAGCCTCACACACTTCCCCACGTCTGTTCGCAGCCCCACTCCGCTCCCCTCTTGCTCCACTTGCCGACCGGTGGCACCGCCTCCTGCTCCGCCCCTAGTCTGGAGGCTTCCCGGCAACTCGAGGCGTGCAGGACGTGACACCTGGAAGCCGCACGTCTCACCAGTCCTTGCAGATGGACAGCGCCTGGGAGCAATGGCAGCGCGCGGGCCACGTAGGGCTGCGGCCAATAGCGGCAGCTCTGCTCGGCGTGTCAGGAACAGCTACCGGGAAGGGGCGGGACATAGAGGGGCGGTGCGACGCGGTCTGGGCCCCGGCAGTTCTCTGCATTCTGCACGCGTCTCCAGCGCACGTCGGTCGCTTATTTCGTAGCTCTTTGAGTCTCCTGTCTTGTCCTCGCTGTGTTGCCAGAATGTCTCTTTCTAGCAAGCTGACTCTGGACAAGCTGGACGTGAAGGGGAAGCGGGTCATTATGAGGTAATTCTACACGCCTGCCTGCGCGCTCTCGGGGCTTTGCCGCAGCATCTCTGGCGCTAGCCGACTTGGCTTTCCCATCTGCCCAAAGTTGCTTTTAGCCTTTGACTGGGCCCTAGGGGTCCTAGGCTTGCAGGGTGAGACCAGGCTCCGTTGTAACTGAGCCTGTGCATGAATTGGATGGTTTCTAACCGCATTTCCCCCATCCCAGAAAGCGGCTGAAGTCATCCTTTGGGTGTGGATTCCACTGAGAAAGGGCCTAGATTGTCAAGACCCGTTATGGCCGCCTTCCTATGAGGAAATGGAATTCTCTTTCCTGGGCCTAGTCGGTGAGGTGGGACTTAATGCTTAAACAGCAAATCTCTAGGTTCCAAGGAAGGGACTTTGAAAGGTCATTTTATTGATTTCCCTTCCCCCACTGCTCTAGACCATGCCAGCGAATGAGAAACGGCTCACATTTCAAAAGTCCCTGCATAAAAGGATATCTTTGTCCCAGAGTATGGTTATTTAAATGTTTAGGAGTAGAACCTCTTGAAAGAATTGTAGTGGGAGAGTAGTGCAGGGCGCACTGGAGGAGACCCTGCAGAGCTTATGTAACTGGACTCTGTTGCCCTGCTGTGTCCTGTTGTTACACTCTACGCCACGGGGTTAGCTTCAGGATTATGAGACATGCTGGGTAATAGTAGAAAAGGGTGTGTCCGCTCATACTTCTTGTCCTCCAGCCTCATCTCCACACGTGGCTAGGAGAAGCAAAATACTAGAAGTGGGGAAGGTTTCCCATGCACCTTGGGATCTCTTACTCTGCACATGTGAATACCTGGCCACTTTCCAACATGGCTTATCCCTTATCTGCCAGAATTACTAGTAGAACATTATCCTTTTTGTAATGTGTGGTATGTTTGTGCATCCAGCAGCAAAGTGCAGAAGGATGGTTAAGTATGTAACTGGTGGACTTGATGTCATATACCTTGACAGGATCCAAGAGTGGTGTTTTTATTTGATTTTTCTCTCACCTCTGACTGACCTAGTGGGGCCATTAAGGGATTTAATTGATTGCCTTGTGCAGTCTTGACCTTTTTAGGAAGTGATTGATGGGCAGGCATGTGGATGGTGTGATCCAGCCCCTTTCCCTATTTGGTCCGGTTCAAGCAAGGACATCTTTTGGATCTAACAGATATAAAGTAGTAAGGGGACTCACTTTACCCTAACTTTAAACACATGAGGGACTTATGAGTTAGGGAACTGTATGGGGACCCTAAAAGTACATGTAGCTCTCAAATTCTCTCTAATTTTATTTTGATCAGTATTAGTTTTAGAAGGGTGACCTTCTTTGCCTTGCCATGAAGATGGACAGAAGAACCCAATAATTCTGTCCATGAGAAGTAGCTGGTGCCCACATTTCCCCAAATGCCTTAGGTCTTTGTAATGCAGATAAATTATATTTCTTTAGACTGGTATCTTTTTAACAGACATTGTAGGCCTACTTTTTTTGAGGAGCCTGACAGCCTTGTGATGTCAGCTCAATTCTTTTTTGTTTCAAAGCCTGTATGTGGTGGTTGCTGGTAGTGTTTCAGAAATGGGGCTTCCTGAGTAGCGACTGCTTCGTTTACCCCCTCTCTATGTCCTGCAGAAGTGAACTCATATTTGCTGACTTATGGTCTTCTGGTTTGAATTGCTGAGGGAAATTGATTTGTTAAGTGAATTTTAGATAGCCAGTATACCAGGTTCCAACTTAGTTTTGTTGGACTCCAGTGTACCTTACAGCCTCTTTGAATAAACTTCCTGCTTATTTTACAATGTCATTTTCTTTCTCTCATACGTTGCCAGTCTTTTGCCTGTTTGTAAAGCACTACCCTTTTGCTTGTTCTCTCCTATATTTTTTAAACCTCATTGGTTTTTCCAACTGTTGTAACTTTTTTTTTTGAGTCAGAGTTTCACTCTGTCGCCCAGGCTGGACAACACGCTCACGGCCACCGTAGCCTCCACTTGCTGAGCTCAGGCTATCCTTCCACTTCAACCTTCCAAGTAGCTGGAACTACAGGTTGCACCACCACGCCTGGCTGATTTTTAAATTTTTATTGTAGAGATGAGGTCTTACCAAGCTACCCAGGCCAGTCTCCAACAGGGGTTCTCACCTCAGCCTCCCAAAGTGCTGGGATTATAAGCATGAACCACCACGCCCAGCCCATCTGTTGTTAACTTGTTAAGCAACAGCTTTGATGTAGTGTAATGAGAAACAGGAAAAACTGAGATCAGAGAAAAAAGTCTTGAAGACAACCATAATACCTCAGTTTTCCAGTCATGGATAGTGAAGCAATAATGGACCTGATTCCTTTGAGAGTTTTTAATGGAAGTGGGCCTGGAATCTGATATTTCAAGTGACAGACACTTGGTATTCTTTTTCCAGCTAAGTTAATATTTTAAAATGTTTTATTTAAAAATAATTGTAGATTCACAGGACATTGCAAAGATAGTAAAGAAGTCTTGTATTCATCCAGTTTCCTCCATGGATGCATCTTACTTAATAGTACAATGTCAAAAGTAGGAAATTGACGTTGGTATAAAGTGTGTGTGCCATTTCATCACATGTAGATTTGTGCAACCACCACCACAGTCGAAACACAGAACTGTTTAATCTTCCTCATGCTATCCTTTATAGTCACACCCTTCCTCCCGCATTCTTAACTAACTCTTGGTAATTAATGATCTGTCCACTGTTTCTAAACTTTTGTCACTTCAAAAATATAAACTGAATCACACAGTATGGAACCTTTGGGATTAAGTTTTTTTTTTCAGTATGATGTCCTCAAGATTTATGCAAGTTGTCATATGTATCAACTGTTCATTCCTTTGTATTGCTGAGTACTATGGTTGGATTATAGTTTGTTTAACTGTCCACCCATTGAAGGACATTTAGGTTGTTTGCAGTTTTGCGCTATTACAAATAAAGCTGCTATGAACATTTGTGTACAAGTCTTGGTATGGACATACCTCATTTTTCATGTAAACACCTAGGAGTGGAATTGTTGGGCCATACTTTCATTTTACGTTTCTACTGACAATGTATGATTCATCAGCCTCTCTGCATTCTTACCAGCATTTGGGGTGTCATTATTTTTTATTTTAGTCATTTTTCATTTGAATGGATGTATAGTAATAACTGTATGCCTGAGGCAAAGCTTGGGAGTACGTGGGCGAAATGGGAAAAAAGGGGTGCAGATATTACATAAAATGGAACAAGTAGAATGTATTGGCAAGAGCAGTTTCTATTTGGAGTCCTCAGAGAAGCTAAAAGCAGAGCTGTTGTAGGAGATGAGGGGGGGTAATATAGGGGGAGAGAGAATAAATCCAATTTTATCAGTAAGCTGATATCATGGCAGCTTGCATAGATGAGGCAGATTCTTAAATGTCTCTACCCAAAGAGGTTTCTTCCTGTAAGGGTCTGAGGGTAGGAGGCGGCACTACAAAATGTGGCATGTGCTTACCCTTTTGCCATTAGTCCTTTTGAGCATGTGCCTTCTGGGAGGTTGCGTGAGGGAAAATGGCCCATGGTAATGGGATACTCTAACTTTGGAATGTACTTTCAGACTGGCAAGCTCCTGTTCAAGATATATTTAAAAAGATGCTTGGAATCAGAATTAAGTGGCCTGAAACAAAGAGTATATTTCTTTCTTCAGAGGTGTACTGCCTTTAATTTTGAAGACTTTCTTTAAAATGTTTTAATGTAGAATTATTTTCCTCAGTCCACCTTTGAAAAGGCTACTCTTCATTGAGGTAGATTGACTCTCAAGCCTAGGGAATATAGGATTGGTGATCTTCTCATTAGGTCTGTAGGATTTTGTAATTGTCTATTAGGCCTAAAGCTTAGAGAGTAAGGGGTACCGAAAAAGGCTGAGGAAAAAGAGGTTTATGATCAAAGACAGCAGGAGTTTTCTCAACTAGGTCATACTTCCTACAGTCCCTTTGCAAGTAATGCTAGCTATTTTTAGTAATGGCTGCTCTGCACAGAATTACATTTTCATTTCCAGAAGCATTAACATATAATAAAAACTAACACTTCTATGGCACTTGGTGTGTGCCAGGTACTCTTCTAAGCACTTTACAAATTGCTAACTTATTTAATTCTCAGTAACTATGAAGTAGATGCCATCATCCCCATTCTACGGATGAGGAAAAAAGTCACTTAAAAGTAGTTGTTTTCAGCCAGGCTTGGTGGCTCAGCCTGTAATCCCACGCCTTTGGGAGGCTGAGGTGAGTGGATTGCCTGAGCTAACCGGTTCGACACCCGCCTGGGCAGGGAGACCTCATCTCTACAGTAAATCAAAAAAATCAGCCGGGCGTGGTAGCACATGCCTGTAATTCCGGCTACTTGGAAGGCTGAGGCAGAAGGATCGCCGGAGCCCAGCAGGTCGAGGCTGCGGTGGCCAGGAGCGGCCACTGCACTCCAGTCTGGGCGACAGAGTGAGACTCCAACTCAATGAAAAAAAAAGTTGTTGTTTTCAGTCACATTGAAGTAGGTTGAGGTTCTAAGAAATTGAGAATTGGTTCTTAAAAATGGTAAAGCAGTAATCTGTTGTGTAAGAAATGAGACTGTTGTTAATTATTTGCTTGTGCTACTTTAATCACTTCCTTTCTAATTGCTGGTTTGTCAGGTGGGCTGGGGCACATTTCCTACCTTCTCCTCTCAGGCTTTGTCAAAGAGGCTATCTCATTTATATTGCCTGTGATACTTAAAGGCTACCTTATGTACCTGGTACTAGACATTGGGTTTTCTTTCCAGACTTAAGACCCTAGGCTTTCTCCAAAAAGAATGATATTCTTTTGATGTGTTTTATTTTTCAAGTGTATTTTTTTTCTTTTGAGAAAAGATCCATTTCCCAAGGAAATGATTATTTTAGACTTAACTAGATTAAATAAAATATGGCTCACATTATATTTCTATGTGACAGCATTGGTCTAGATCATTGGAAAGCACCTTGCCAGTTCAAACCCTTCTTTTGAAATTTAAAGCAAAAACTTTATTTTACAATCTAGTCAAAAGTAAGAGCAGTACTGTCACTTAAAATTTGTGCTTCTGGGCTGGGCCCAGTGGCACACACCTGTAATCCCAGTACTTTGGGAGGCTGAGGCGAGAGGATTGCTTGAGTCTAGGAGTTGAAGGCCAGCCTGGGCAACATAGTGAGACCTCATCTCTACAAAAAAAAAAAAAAAAAAAGCCAGTGTTGTGGCATGCAGTTTTTTCTTATGAAAAAAGAAAAAAATTATAAGAACCCAGAAATAGTATCAGAGAAATCAGAATCTAGATACAGTCCTTATTTATTTTCACTCTTCTAGCTGCTACTTAGATACTGTCATGCCAGGACCAGATAGAAATCTTTTTAGATAGGACTGGCTTTAGCTTTCCAGGTTTTCAGGGCTAGTTCATCTGATTTAAATTAGGGCTTATTATTATTATTATTATTTTGAGTTGGAGTCTCACTCTGTCGCCCAGACTGGAGTGCAGTGGCCGCTCCCGGCCACCGCAGCCTCGACCTGCTGGGCTCCGGTGATCCTTCCGCCTCAGCCTCCCAAGTAGCCAGAATTACAGGCATGCGCTACCACGCCTGGCTGATTTTTTGATTTATTGTAGAGATGAGGTCTCGCTGCCCAGGCGGGTCTCGAACTCGCGGGCTCAGGCAATCCACTCACCTCAGCCTCCCAAAGGCACGGGATTACAGGCTGAGCCACCGAGCCTGGCTTAGGGCTTATTTTTAAAAAATCTTTTTAAAGTATGAAATATGTACCTAAAAGGACACAAATCATAAGCTCAAGGACTAGCCACAAAATGAGCACATTTGTGCAATCACTCATGTCAAGAAATACAATATCACCAGAACCCCAGAACTCCCCTCTGGTGTCCTATCCCAGCTCCCCATGACCAACCACTGTCTTGACTTAATGCTACTGATTGTTTTTAAGGTGAGATTTGAACTTCCAACTTATTTAACTGGTTCATTAAACGTGCTTCTCCTAATCTTTTAGGAAAGAACAAGTCGATCATGACCCTGAAACTTTTTTTCTTTCTTTTTTTTTTAGAGTGGACTTCAATGTTCCTATGAAGAACAACCAGATAACAAACAGCCAGAGGTAAGGTCTCTGCTAAGTCTGAGGTAGGGTTTAAAATGTGTATGAGTGTAGGTATATCGGATGAAATGGTTTTATTTTCATACTGTAGAACTATAGCAGCTTAAGCCATATGATTTTGGCATTCCATCAACCCATAATCTGCTCCTCTTTCTTACTAATGAGAATATACAAATATAAAAAAGTCATTCTAAGAAACTAATCCCCCTTCCCCGTTTTTTTTTTTAATTTGGAGTTGTTCTTTTTTTTTTTTTTTTTTTTTTTGAGTTGGAGTCTCACTCTGTCGCCCAGACTGGAGTACAGTGGCACACTCATGGCCACCGCAGCCTTGACCTGCTGAGCTCAGGTTATCCTTCTGCCTCAGCCTTCCAAGTAGCTGGAACCACAGGCATGTGCCACCACACCCGGCTAATTTTTTGGTTTATTGTAGAGATGAGGTCTTGCTGAGTTGCCCAGGCTGGTCTTGAACCTGTGGGCTCAGACAATCCCCTTGCCTCAGCCTCCCAAAGTGCTGGGATTACAGGCGTTAACCACTGCGCCCATCTGAGTTATTCATTTTTAAAGAATATAAAAAGTGAAGGTTACATGGCTTCCCTTGCAAAATGAAGAACTATGTAAGAGAAAGACTTTTTAAAATATCAATAGTTATTAAGCTTACATGAAGTTTTATAAGCCCCTATTTTAGATGGCTCAGATAAAATCAGTTGTTGAGAATTTTGATTTATTTTTGCTTCTAAAAAATAGAAGGGAAATGACTTAAGAAGTAAAATTTTTCAGTCAGTTTAGCTGTCCCAATGCCTTGGATCCTAGGTTCAGAAGCATATATATGTATATATACATTTTTTGAGTTGGGGTCTCACTCTGTCACCCAGGCTGTAGTGCAGTGGCACAGTTATAGCTCACTGCAGCCTTGACCTCCTCGTCTCACATGATCCTTCCACCTCAGCCTGCAGAGTAGCTGGGACTACAAGTGCATGCCATAACACTGGCTAATTTTCTTTTTATGTTGGCCAGGCTGGCCTTGAACTCCTAGATTCAAGCAATCCTCTTGCCTCAGACTCTCTAAATGCTGGGATTACAGGCATGAGCCACTATGTCCAGCCCAAAAGCATAAATTTTAAGTAGTATTGCTCTTACTATTGACTAGATTGTAAAATAAAATTTTTGCTTTAAATTTTAAATGAAGGGTTTGAGCTGGCAAGCTGCTTTCCAATGATCTAGACCAGTGCTGTCTCATAGAAATATCACATGAGCCATATTTAATTTAATTTAGTAAGTCTAAAATAATCACTTCCATATGTAATCAATATAATAATTAAAGGGACAGTTAACTTTTTTGAGATCTTGCATGTGTTTTATACTTATAGCACATCTCAACTTGGACGAGTCACATTTCTAGTACTCAATAGGCACATGTGGGTAGTGTTTATCATATTGGACAATGCAGGTCTAGACCCAAAGCATTTTTAGGTATTGGTTCCAGAATAGAACCTGGCATTTTTCCAGGCACATCCCTACTGTACCATAGTGGCAAGTTGTTTATACAAGGTTGCTTTGATGTCTCTTGATTTTCATTATTCTGCAGCACACAAAAACAACTGGAAATATGGCTGTCAAGGTATTTTAAGAGTAAAGAGCAGAGAAACACATCTGGGAATCTTTTCATTTCCAGAAATCCGTGGAGTTGATTAACAAAATGAAACATTACAAATAGAACTTGCTAATAAGGCATAGCCCTGAAAACTAATTGGTTTAATTGCACAAACTTTGTGCCTGATACAGGTTTGCTTATTTGATATAAATGAGTTTCTATATCTGCTAAGTAGCATATTTTAGAACTATAACTTGGTTTTTTATATTCCATTTTCTGCTCAAATGTTACCTTAGCAGACTTTTCCTGACCATCTTATCTAAAATCTCCTCCATCATTGTTCCCTAATCATTCTTATCCCCCTACCTTGCTTTATTTTCTCTATATATCTTATCACCATCTGATATATTACATGTATATACACATATGTTTATTGTCTTTTCCTCCATTAGAATTTCACTTCCATGAGAACAGAGACTTTTTTGAATTTACTGTTTTATTTTCAGAACCTGGAATAGGGCTTGGCACAAAAGAAGAATTCAGTAAATATTTGTTGAGTAAATAAATGTTTTTCTTATCAATCTTAATTTCTTATAAACTGGAAAAACTGGAAAGTTAGCAGGTTTGAATAAAATTTTTCAATATATATATATATATTTTTTTTTTTTTTGAGTTGGAGTCTCACTCTGTCGCCCAGACTGGAGTGCAGTGGCCGCTCCCGGCCACCGCAGTCTCGATCTGCTGGGCTCCGGCAATCCTTCCGCCTCAGCCTTCCAAGTAGCTGGAACTACAGGCATATCCTACCACCCCCAGCTGATTTTTTTTTATTGTAGAGATGAGGTCTCGTCTGCCCAGGCAGGTCTCGAACCCACGGGCTCAGGCAATCCACTCACCTCAGCCTCCCAAAGGCACGGGATTACAGGCTGAGCCACTGAGCACAGCTAATTTTTCAGTATTTAAAGGGAGTTTAATTGGCCTTTCACAGTGGCTCATATCTGTAATTCCAGCACTTGGGGAGGCCGAGATCAAGGCAGGAGGATCACTTTAGGTTACAAGTTCAAGACTAGCCTGGGCAACATAGCTGAGACCCCGTCTCTACAAAAGTTAAACCAAAAAAAATTTAGCGGGGCATAGTGATGCATTCCTGTGGTCCCAGTTACTTGGGAAGCTGAGGTGGGAGGATTCCTTGAGCCCAGGAGTTTGAGGCTGCAGTGAGCCATGATTGCACCACTGTGCTGCAGCCTTGGTGACAGAGTGAGACTGTCTCAAAAAAAAAAAAAAAAGTCACTCATATAATTGGCCTTGAACATCCAATGTAATACTATAAGAAAATGACTCACAGTAGTGGGAAACTATGTGGGGGGAGGGGAAGGGAGATGGGATTAATGGTAGTAAATGTCTGGGAATGAGGAGACAACCCGTATCAACAAGGGTGCTGAACGAAGCATATTTGTATACCTAACCCTTAACTGTAACCCACAATATCATAATAAAA
>NW_007252302.1:65309-67559 GCF_000164805.1 Carlito syrichta | reverse complement strand
AAAAAAAAAAAAAAAAAAAAAAGGCCGGGCTCCGTAGCTCAGCCTGTAATCCTGTGCTTTGGGAGGCCGAGGTGAGTGGATTGCCTGGGCCTGCGGGTTCGAGACCTGCCTGGGCAACTTGGCGAGACCTCATCTCTACAACAAATCAAAAAATATTAGCCAGGCGTGGTAGTGCGTGCCTGTAGTTCCAGCTACTTGGAAGGCTGAGGTGGAAGGATCGCTGGAACCCAGCAGGTCGAGGCTGTGGTGGCCGGGAGCAGCCACTGGACTCCAGTGTGGGTGACAGAGTGAGACTCCAACTCAGAAAAGAAATAAATAAAGGGAGTGTAATTATTTTTGATTAAACTGTAATAAGTGTGATTCATTATGGAAACCAAGTTCTGTATAATGCATTTTTTCCTGCATAAAAAAGTGACTTAGGATCAATAATAGGTGCAGAAAACTTAATACAAGTTTTTCTATATCTTCCATAGTCACATAAGGGTGTTTTAAGGGTCCCCGAGACCACCCACATATCCCATGGTGATTTACTAGGACTCAAAGTTATTCCTATGGATAGTTTGTTACAGTGAAATAATACACGACAGAATTAGCAAGGGTAAAAGACACAGGGTCATTTGGAGAAATTCACATGAGCTTCTGATGTTCCATGAAGGAACACATCGAGTGTGTTCCTTTTTCTAGCAGTGAAGAATGCATTAATTTTGTGTAATGTTTTTGCTTGGAAGTCCATTAGAGACTTAGGGAGTCTGGTCATGTAGGCAACCTTTGCTTATGAAGTACCCAAATACCAGTGTTCTAGCGGGGGCAGGTGTTCAGTATAAGTCACCTTATTTGTATAGACAGTTAAGGAATAGTTAGTAGCCCTAGTAAGTTAGAGAACTGAGGGACCTCTTTGAAAGCCAAGTTCCCAGATAACAGCCAAGGATCAACCTTGCAAGCAGGTCCTTCTATAGATAGCAGCCAGGCCTGCTATGGTAACTCTTTTTTTTTTTTTTTTGAGTTGGAGTCTCACTCCGTCGCCCAGACTGGAGTGCAGTGGATGCTCCCGGCCACCGCAGCCTCGACCTGCTGGGCTCCAGGGATCCTTCCAAGTAGCTGGAATTACAGGCATGCGCTACCACGCCTGGCTGATTTTTTTGATTTTATTGTAGAGATGAGGTCTCGCTGCCCAGGCGGGTCTCGAACCCGCGGGCTCAGGCAGTCCACTCACCTTGCTATGGTAACTCTTATGCACAAAGGGCAACTACATGAGATTGTACAGTCCTAGGTAGAGGGTTGGTATCATATTTAACTTCTCCAGATTGACCGTGTATTTTAAGGAAATTGGAGAAGTAAAGGAATTTTATATTTTATGAGGTAATGAATAAAATAGTTCCCAGTAGTTCCTAGGAATAACTTTGCTCTATCTTCTGTCTCTTTTTGGTTGCAGGATCAAAGCTGCTGTCCCAAGCATCAAATTCTGTTTGGACAATGGAGCTAAGTCAGTAGTCCTTATGAGCCATTTGGGCCGGCCTGATGGTATCCCCATGCCTGAGAAGTACTCCTTAGAGCCAGTTGCTATAGAACTAAAATCTCTGCTGGGCAAGTAAGTGCCAGGCTCTGGTGCTGGCAGACTTTGAGGCTGGAGAGATTATCAAGCATGTTGTTACTGGTTTTTAACTTTCAGACTGCTCAGGTGTCTCTATCTCTTCCTCTCCCTAGAGATGTTCTGTTCTTGAAGGATTGTGTAGGCCCAGAAGTGGAGAACGCCTGTGCCAACCCAACTGCTGGGTCTGTCATCCTACTGGAAAACCTGCGCTTTCATGTGGAGGAAGAAGGGAAGGGAAAAGATGCTTCTGGGAATAAGGTAGAACCTGTGATTTTTGACATTATTGGGGGTGAGGGCCTGAATCTGTAAGAAGCTATGAAGAATAGGGAAAGCTCATGTTTATTTTTCCTTAGACATATTTTATTGGACTATAGCATACATATAAAATGCACAGATACATAGAGCTTGATGAATTATCACCAAGTAAACACACTTGTGTAACCACCACCCAGGTCAAGGGATAGAATATTACCAATATCCCAGAAGCCCTCTTCATGCTCAAGTGGTTTCTAATACCTTTGAAAAAGATGGGAGCCGGGCTCGGTGGCTCATCCTGTAATCTCACGCCTTTGGGAGGCTGAGGTGAGTGGATTGCCTGAGCCCGTGGGTTCGAGACCCACCTGGGCAACTTGGCGAGACCTTATCTCTAAAATAAATAA
>NW_007252302.1:53196-65289 GCF_000164805.1 Carlito syrichta | reverse complement strand
AACAAAAAAAAAAAAAAAAAAAAAAAAGAAAAAGATGTGGACACCTTTGGTGGGGGGTGTAAGAACATTTAGTGAATATGATGGTCAAGATGATATCACACTTGGATTTAAGGCATTTTCTTGAGAAGTATAAAACTTTTTCTTCTAAATCTCAGTTTAATATAAGGAGGTACAGGAATCATCTTATTTCATAAAGGAACAAAGTTTTAGGAAGGAAGTCACTTGACTGAAGTTAGAGGCAGTGATGCTGTGCTGTTGCTGGGCTTGTAGCTCCATTCATTAGATCAGCAAACTTCTATAAAGGGTCAGATAGTTAATATTTTAAATATTATATGATAAAACTGGCTATTTGAGAATAATTTTGAATTTGCCAAGTGGCCAGAAGGGAAGCTGAAGGCACTTTTTAGAACTTTCCACTCTTCTGGTCTTTAGTGGCTTGGAGAACAAGATCATCTGAGGCCAGTATTTCAGTCCCCTTTGGACTTCTCACATTTCTTAAGGTCACTGGGAGCACTTGCTTTCAAGCAGTTTCTTTTCTTAGCCACCAGCTAGGACCACAGGCGCTGGTCTTGCCTTATCCTGTCTTTGGCATGGTCTTGCTATAGTGGTAGGAGACACATGCTGACCTAAAATTTGGTGTCCTTTTAAACTGGAACTCAAGATGTATAAACTCTGGGGCTTAGGAATGGCAGGAGGTAACCAGCAAATGGAGGCAAAACCTTTCATTCAGGAAATGATGAACTGACTATGCTAGTCTATGACTTTTTAATTTTTTTTTTTTGAGTAGGAGTCTCACTCTGTTGCCTAGGCTGGAGTGCAGAGGCTCTCTGCTCATGGCCACCGCAGCCCCGACCTGCTGGTCTCAGGCTATCCTTCCACCTCAGCCTTACAAGTAG
This sequence comes from Carlito syrichta, assembly GCF_000164805.1. Taxonomy (NCBI): domain Eukaryota; kingdom Metazoa; phylum Chordata; class Mammalia; order Primates; family Tarsiidae; genus Carlito; species Carlito syrichta. The sequence goes on along the minus strand of NW_007252302.1, from coordinate 64,393 downwards.
CTGGAACTACAAGCATGCACCACCACGCCTGGCTGCTTTTTTTTTTTTTACTTATTGTAGAATTGAGGTCTCTCCAAGTTGCCCAGGCTGGTCTCAAACCTGTGGGCTTAGGCAGTTCTTTCACCTCAGCCTCCCAAAGTACTGGATATGACTTTTTAATTTAATTGACTTGACAGTCAGTATCTGATGGCTTTCAATACCTGAAATTGCAGAAGCCAGTCATAAGTTCAAAATGGATTAAAAAAGTGAGGACAGGCTGGGCGTGGTGGCTAATGCTTAAAATCCCATCACTTTGGAAGGCTGAGGTGAGAGGATTGCCTGAGCCCACAGGTTCAAGTCCAGCCTGGGCAACTTGGTGAGACCTCATCTCTACAATAAACCAAAATATTAGCTGGGTGTGGTGGCATGTGCCTGTGGTTCCAGTTACTTGGAAGGCTGAGGTGGAAGGATTGCCTGAACCCAGCAGGTCGAGGCTGCGGTGACTGTGAGCATGCCATTGCACTCTAGCCTGGGCAACAGAGTGAGACTCCAACTCAAAAAAAAAAAGTGAGGACATAAAATTTTTCCTTTATCTATTATGCCCACATTAATCTTTTATTTTATTTTATTTTATTTTTGAGTTGGAGTCTCATTGTCGCCCAGACTGGAGGGCAGTGGCCGCTCCCGGCCACCGCAGCCTCGACCTGCTGGGCTCCGGCGATCCTTCCGCCTCAGCCTTCCGAGTAGCCGGAATTACAGGCATGCGCTACCACGCCCGGTTGATTTTTCGATTTATTGTAGAGATGAGGTCTCTCTGCCCAGGCAGGTCTTGAACCCGCAGGCTCAGGCAATCCACTCACCTCAGCCTCCCAAAGGCGCGGGATTACAGGCTGAGCCTCCGAGCCCGGCTCCCACATTAATCTTTTAGAAGCGTGCTCTTTTTTTCTAGTTATTGGCAAATAAAAAATGAAAAATGAGTTCTGATTATTATTATTTCTATGGTGTCTTTTTAAAAAATTCTTTTTATTCTTGTTCTTATTATTTATTTCAATAGCTTTAGGTGGTACATATAGTTTTTGGTTACATGGTTGCGTTGTATAGTGATGTTATTTTTTGTTTTTTAGAGACAAGGTCTCAATCTGCTGCCCAGGCTGGAGTGTAGTGGTACAGTCATGGCTCACTGCAGCCTTGAATTCCTGGGCTGAAGTGACCCTCCCACCTCAGCCTCCCAAGTAGCTGGGAATACAGGCACAAGCCAGCACACCTGGCTGATTGGTTTTTTTTTTGAGTCAGAGTCTTACTTTGTTACCTAGGCTGGAGTGCAGTGGCGTGCTGCTCATGTCCACCGCAGCCTCGACCTGCTGGGCTCAGGCGATCCCTCCACCTTAGCCTTCCAAGTAGCTGGAACTACAGGTGTGTGCTACCACGCCCAGCTAATTTTTTGGTTTATTGTAGAGAAGTCTCGTTGGATTGCCCAGGCTGGTCTTGAACCCATGGGTTCAGGCAGTCCTCTCGCCTCGACCTCCCAAAGTGCTGTGATTACAGGCGTGAGGCACCATGCCCATCCTGAATTTTAAAATTTTTTTGTAGAGACAGGAGTCTCGCTAAGTTGCCCAGGCTGGTCTTGAACTCCTGGCCTCAAGTGATCCTTCCACTTTGGCCTCCCAAGATGCTGGAGTTATAAGTGTAAGCCATGACACTTGGCCTGTGGCATCTTTTTTTTTTTTTTTTTTTTTTTTTTTTATGAAGAGCTTTCAATTTACTCAGTTTTTCCTTAAATCTTAAATAGAGGGGTTATGAAGCCTTTTTGATAGATGGGAAAATTTCAGGGACCGAGGGCAACTTCCCATAGGTACACAGTTAATTAGTGTTAGAGCTGGACCTGGAACCCAGGTTTCCTTACATTCAGGGAGTATTATCCTTACTACACGTCATCTTCCAGTCACTAGTGGCAGATGATATTTCATTCTAGAGAGATTATGGAGTCTTTAATTTCTTTTAGTGCCTTTGCATTCCTTGTATCATTAGGGTAGAGCCCTGTTCTTTGTGGCAGCTTCCTTCACCTTCCTGATGTATAGGATAAGAGTGGGCAGTTAATAAAATGAACATCTGCTCTGTGCTGTGTAATCCTCTGTGCAGAGTCCCCCTTCATCTGGCAAAGTTGCATAAACTTTGCTTAGTCTTTTGCCAGAAATTCTTTGTTTTGCTTATCCTGCCATCTTGCTTTCTGTCCCCTTTGGGAGGTCCCTTGTTGGTGAGCTGACATTTCAAAGCCCTGTTTAACTTATACATTTTTCCTCCCTCTTTTTGTAGAAGTGTATATCTTGTTTTCTAAGATACCTAACTTCCAGGGAAGACTATAAAAGACCTTATTAGCCAATTTAAAATGTATCTGAGGTCCTTTTTTGTTGCCATGATTCCATCTGCCTTCTCTGTCTCAGCTTGCCCTTGTTGCTTTTATGAAGCATATGTGTGAGAGCCTCTTTCTCTTTGTAGAACGGCCCTGGCAGCTAACAGCTTGAGTCGAGTATAGTACTAAGTTTCACAAGGAGGATATGTTAAAATGAGGAAATGAGTCAAGATAAAGCAAGGGAAGGATAATCAGATTATTGGGGTAAGGGCTGGGGAGGGGCCAGAGGGATATGGTTAGCTTCATGTGATAAGAGTTTAAACCATGGTTTAGGAATATTAGGTTTGCAATTTGAGGGAAGAAGGTGAGGGAGAGCAGAAACATGCAGATATGACCAAAGGACTTGGAATATTTGGAAGAAAGAACAGATGCTGTTGCTAGTTGTAAAAAATTGTTGTCCCTTTAACTCAGGGTCTTTAGAGATGTTCAAGAAGACTCTTAGTGATATGAAATGTTTTTATATATAGTTGTCTTTGGAGCCATCAACATTTTCTGTTTTGACTTTTCCATTTTTTATTTTTCTTTGCAGGTTAAAGCCGAGCCAGCCAAAATAGAAGCTTTCCGAGCTTCACTTTCCAAGCTAGGGGATGTCTATGTCAATGATGCTTTTGGTACTGCTCATCGAGCCCACAGGTACCAAGAAGCTTATTGAATACTGGTCTGAGCAATGTTCTGCTTATTTGAGAAGGAGAGGGAGAGCAGAAACATGCTCTGAGTTGCTTTTGGAGTGTTCTGTATTGTATTGTGATCCTTTCAGCTTCTGTGTCTAACTGGTACTTCTACTGTGGCTCTTGTTGAATATCTCTGATCCAAAGAGGAAATAAAGGTAAAAAAAAATACTGGCAATTGTAGAGGTTTTTATGAAGCTTCAGAAAGAGGTTACACTTGCTTACTTTAGAGATGTCATACAGAGTTCTCCCTTTGTGAACGTAGTGAGATCAGACTCTCATTCTGTCAGTAGGAAGAAGATTGAAGAGTCCTCTCCTCTGTTGTCAGCTGGCCAATTATTTATTTATTGTGATTAAACCTTTGCCCTGCTGAACACTATTGATTGGGTATCTTAAATTCTACCTAAGTTCATTGCTTTTTACTCTTTTCCCTTGACCACCTTGCACTATTAGTTAAAATTCTTAATTTTGTACCTAAGTGTTTTTTGTTGCAGTTTAGGGATGGAAACCAAGGTCTCCTGGAGTTTCAGAAATGAAAGTATTTTGTGATAAGGAGCTGGCCTCTAGGACTGGGAAAATGGCAGGGATTGACTAGAATTTGAATGTTTTTGGTTTTTTCTAGCTCCATGGTAGGAGTCAGTCTGCCACAGAAGGCTGGTGGTTTTTTGATGAAGAAGGAGCTGAACTACTTTGCCAAAGCCTTGGAGAACCCAGAGCGACCCTTCTTGGCCATCCTGGGCGGGTATGAAAAACTCTTTAAGATCATGCTTTAAGTAGTGTTTGCCTGATAGTAGGCCATAACTTGGGTGACTTATTGTCAGATAGCACAGTTACGCTGGATAACTGAAGATAATAATAAAGATACTACATACAGAGATGAGGGTAGCATTTAGGGAAATCACAAAGTTGGCAATAGCCATCACCATCTATAGGCCTGAAGGGAAGGGGAAGACATAGTTATCAGTATTCAGAGAGGGTAGTTGGTATGGAGAGGGCCCTCTGATGGGAACCGTACTTTGGTTAAGGGACATAGGGGTAGTCATTTGGCAGGGAGGGGGCCAGAGAAAGAAATACTTTGATCTCTCTTCAACCTCCTGCTACTGTACCCCTTCTTCCCCCTTAATTGGCTAAAACCCAATGAGAACCTAGGAGGCAAGAGAGCTCCTTGACGTAGTCTGTGAAGGTCATCTTCCTGGAACAAAACAGTATAGAGAAGGATAGAAAATGATTCTGGAGGAAGAATGGAAAAGATCCACCATAGGTACTCATCTAACAATTTTGAAACACTTGAGCATTTCACATACATACAACCTGGCAGAATATAATTTTGAAAACCTCTTCATAAGTGTTTTACTTTGTATTTTTATTTTTTGAGTCAAAGTCTCACTCTGTTGCCCAGGTTGGAATGTAGCGGCATGTTCACGGCTATGGCATCCTTGACCTGGACTCAGGCGATCCTTCCACTTCAGCCTTCCAAGTAGCTGGGGAACTAACTACAGGCGTGTGCCACCACAGCCAGCTAATTTTTTAATTTATTATAGAGCCAAGGTCTCACCAAGTTGCCCAGGCTGGTCTTGAACCCCTGGGTTCATGTAAACCTCTTGACTCCGCCTCCCAAAGTGCTGGGATTATAGGTGTGAGCCACTGTGCCCAGCCTCAAAAGTGTTTAATATATTATTTAGACCTTATTTCTCCAAGTCACCTACCTATTTTGTATTTTCTTTTCTCCTATAAAAAAGGCAGCATGTGCGATTTTCTAATGGCTTAAAGCTAGAAATTTTGGAATTGTCAAAAGGAGGATAAATGATAAAGAAGGAACAGGGAGCTGGGACTGCTTGGATAAGATAACTTCCAGTTAGTTGGTATGGCTATCTAGGTAGCAGTCTCTTTTTGGCTGGAGGACCATGATCCCTTCTATGAGCAGGACTTTTTTTCCCCATGGGATTGAAAATACCCAGCATTTCTGGATGAAAGTTGATTCTGGAGTTTGGTGTCAATTTCAGGTTCCATAGTTGCTCTCTAGGCTTCATGAGCCCAGTTTCAGGGTCCTCAAAATAATTCAGGTGGATACAGGTTATTGTGTCTTGTTCTTGCAAAAAGGTCTATGCCTGTAAGCATTGCCTCTCTTGTACACTGGGTTATAAAGGTCAGGCTCTGATCATTGCTTCCCTGCAGGTTTGGATTTGAGCCATCTGACTTTGTTCTCCAACTTTCTGTAGACTTGGAATATGAGAGTGAGTGGCACCTAGTGGTTGTGGTTAAATTTTTAGACTCAGACTGAAATCGCTGTGTCAGGGAAGTTGATGTGGAGGTTTTTTTTTTTTTGAGTTGGAGTCTCACTGTCGCCCAGACTGGAGTGCAGTGGCTGCTCCCGGCCACTGCAGCCTCGACCTGCTGGGCTCCGGCGATTCTTCCACCTAAGCCTTCCAAGTAGCTGGAACTACAGGCGCGCGCTACCATGCCTGGCTAATTTTTTTGATTTATTGTAGAGATGAGCTCTTGCCAATTGCCCAGGCGGGTCTTGAACCCACGGGCTCAGGCAATCCACTAACCTCAGCCTCCCAAAGGCACAGGATTACAGGCTGAGCCACCGAGCCCGGCTTTTTTTTGCCACTTTTTAATCTCCCTAGGCTATTAATAATTTTCAGGAGAATTTTACATTTTATTAAAAAAAACCTTTATTGTGGAAACACTCCAACATGTACAGGAGTTGAGAGAGTATAATAAACTACCAAGTATCCGTTACCCTTCTTCAACATTTAATTGCCATTTTTGCTAAACTTGTTTTATTTATGACTTAACCCTTTTTTTTGCCGGGGGGGGGGAGTCAGTAGTATTTTTAAGCAAACCTTAGACATTATATACTTTGACTCAAACAGGTTGAGTAGCCCTTATCTGAAGTGCTTGCAAGTGTTATGGATTTCAGTTTTTTTCCTTAATATTTGCATTATACTTATGAGTTGAGCATCCTAATCTGATAATCTGAAATCCGAAACAATGATAATTTCCTTGCAGCATCATCCTGATGGTGCTCAAAAAGTTTTGGATTTTGAACTTTTAGATTTTCAGATTAGGGATTCACAACCTGTAATACTTCTGTATGCACCTTGTAATTGATAAGGAAATTTCTTTTAAATAACCACCATATTATACCCAATAAATTTAATAATTTTGTTATCATCTAGTACCCAGTCTGTATTCACGTGTTCTTGATCACCTGGGAAATGTCTTTTACAGTTGGTTTGTTTGAATAAGGATTCAGTTGAAGTTCATGCATCCTTTGGTTGTTAGCTCTTTTATTCTATAATAGTCCTCTCTTATTTCCATTCTATTGATTTGTTGAAAAAATAGGTACTTTTGCTGTAAGCTATCCCATTCTTTAGAAGAAATTGAGCCTCTTTTCTCCCTTTTACTTATTGTATGTATGTATGTATGTATGTACGTATGTATATGTCTAAAACAACCAATCCATCCTTACCCTTTTTGGTGATCAATCTTTACTAGTGAAATAAATAATCTCTTGTCATCCATTCCTCCACATCACTGTTGTTTCATACTCCATTTCACACACCCTAGCATAGGGTTTTTCACAATGTAGCCATCTTATGTACTGAATGAAGAGGGAAACAGACTGAAGGTGATTTGTCCATGGAATTGGGATTTAGATATATGGAAATACTTATGGAAGTCAAGCTATTTGTTTTTCTTTAGTTTGGTTTTTTTCTCTCATGGAGGTGAAAGGTGTATATATATTTATTGTCTTACTTCCCTCTACTAGAAGATAATCTCCCAAAGGATGGGGATCTTTTGCCTACTGATGTTTCTAAAGACCTAGGACAGTGCTTGGCACACAGTAGGTGACCAATAATGTGGTGAAACAGGTAGTCCAACAGAAATTAATGCCATAAAGAAAATGTGCCAGCAACTGAACATAGGGTGTGAATTTAGACTAGGGATATCTGGTTTTGTTCAGAATATATTTGTTTTTTTTTTTACTGGAGTGCAGTGGCCGCTCCCGGCCACCGCAGCCTCGACCTGCTGGACTCCGGCGATCCTTCTGCCTCAGCCTTCTGAGTAGCCGGAATTACAGGTGCGCGCTACCACGCCCGGCTGATTTTTTTTGGTTTATTGTAGAGATGAGGTCTCGCTGCCCAGGTGGGTCTCGAACCCGCAGACTCGGGCAATCCACTTACCTCAGCCTCCCAAAGGCGCGGGATTACAGGCTGAGCCACCGAGCCCAGCCAGAATATATTTGTATGGTATACAATCTGATCCTTGCTTTAAAGTTAGGCTAGTTCTGAGTTGGCTCAGGGTTCCCACAATTAGCAATCTTGCTTGGACACAACAATCTTGACCCTCTGAATTTTTGTGTGTGTATGGGGGTGAGGCTCTTCTTCTTAGTCTGGAGCCATACATTTAAAGGATTTCTTAGAAATGTACTGACCTTTTGGGTAGGAGAAGCATAAGGCAAAATTAGGTAGTTCTTTTGCCACTTTGAGGCGTATTTCTATTCCTATGCTTTGATATAAAAACTCGGGTTCTGTGTAACATCTCTTCCTTAGTTCATTGTACATTTAGTGATGATTCTTGCTTTCTCTTCCAGAGCTAAAGTTGCAGACAAGATTCAGCTGATCAATAATATGCTGGACAAGGTCAATGAAATGATTATTGGTGGTGGGATGGCTTTTACCTTCCTTAAGGTGCTCAACAACATGGAGGTAGGAAACCAATGCCACATGAATGTGAAATAGCTCTCCATAAGAATAGCATACCTAGTTGTGTAAATGTAAAAAGAAAATCGGCTTTTGACTTGAGCCCTAAATAATCCCTTATTGTTTTGGCGAGTTGTTCTTTTGACTTTGCATTGTTCCTTATTTTATCTGGTTCATGTCTGCTTTGTGAGGCAGTTGTGTTCTTAGTAAAGAGGCTGATTTTCATCATCTTGGTTCCATTGTGTAGATTGGCACTTCTCTGTTTGATGAAGAGGGAGCCAAGATTGTCAAAGACCTAATGTCTAAAGCTGAGAAGAATGTTGTGAAGATTACCTTGCCTGTTGACTTTGTCACTGCTGACAAGTTTGATGAGAATGCCAAGACTGGCCAAGCCACTGTGGCTACTGGCATACCCGCTGGCTGGATGGTGAGTCACTTGGGTGATTGATAGTGTGAATGAACAGAAACTTTTTTTAATCATTCATTCAGCCAACAAACGAGTATTTTAAAACAATCTCTGTAGGAGATCTCTGTCAGAGAGAGCTCCAAATGTTATAGTGAGGCCCTCTTTGTGGGAGAATCCATGGGGGGAAAGCACTGGTATTGGATTACTGTTGTCTTCATCAGTAATGTGGGCACAGAACCATTTTTTGTTTTTTCTTCATCTTTTTAATGTTTATTAAGAACTTACAGTGTGTTTGAGACAGTGCTAAGTACTTTCATGGTTTGGGTTGTTGTGGATTATGTTGTTACCTAGAAACCTATATAAGAAAACTTTATTATGAAAAAATTAAGATAGAAGTAAACTGATTACAAACAGGAAGAAATGTATGTGTATATTAAAGACTAATATAAATAGTTGACTTTAGTGTTTCCTACATATTATCATTTTGATAGCTATATAAAAACATATCATGTTGACATGCTAGTTTGCTTAGGCATTTTTCTTTTGTTAGACATTTGGGTATTATTTAGCTCAGTATTTCTCAAAGTGTGGTCCCAAGACCAGCAAAATCAGCATCGTTTTTGGAACTTGTTAAAAAATGCAAGTTCTTAGCCTCTGCCTCAGACCTCCTGAATCAGAAACTCTGGGTCAGGCCCCAGCAAGTTGTGTTTAAACGTGCAACTCTGGTTATTCTGATACATGGCAGTTTGAGAACTACTGATCTAGTTCAACATTTCTCAACATCTCAGTTTTTGTGGTGGGGAACTGTTGTTGAACTGCAGGATGATTAAAGCATCCGTGGCTACCAGATGCCAGTAAGCACGCCCCTCCACCCCAAGTTGTGACAACCAAAAATGTCTCCAGACATTACCAAGTGTTCATTGCAGGGGGGCAGAATTGACCCTGTTTGAGAACCATTGATCTAGTTCTTCCTTATCATAAATAATGTGGCTAAGAATGTTTTTATTAGTAACTTGAGATTTCCCCTTAGACTTGATCTTTTGTAAACTAGAATTTTTGAGTCTAAGGGTATCAACATGTTTATAATTTTAAAGACTGAAAGGTACATTTTTGGTTCTAGAAGAAACTCTGGTGCTCAACCTTGAGTTCAGGTCTCAATGGAAGTGGTATTTGCTCCTCTAAGTAGCTTCTCTTGGTAGCTCATCCGCTCTTTTAACTTTACTCCTCAGGGCTTGGACTGTGGTCCTGAGAGCAGCAAGAAGTATGCTGAGGCTGTCGCTCGAGCTAAGCAGATTGTGTGGAATGGACCTGTGGGGGTATTTGAATGGGAAGCTTTTGCCCGGGGAACCAAAGCCCTCATGGATGATGTGGTAAAAGCCACTTCAAGGGGCTGCATCACCATCATCGGTAAGGGATCCTGTTGTATAAAGCTAATACCAGTGTGAGCTGGCAGAATTCTGATCAGAGAAAAGTAGAAGGGCAAACTTTTCTTTATCTCTTGAGAGTTAAACAGGTGGGTCATTCGTGGAGGACCCTCTTAGTGAGATGCAGTTGGGGGATTATCAGCTACCTTTTGGGTTGGAAAACACATTCCTTAAAGTTTTGGTGCCAATTCATTTTTTCTTTTCTCCCCTTTCCCTTTTTTACCTGGCTTTAATTCAACAGGTGGTGGAGATACCGCAACTTGCTGTGCTAAATGGAACACGGAGGATAAAGTTAGCCATGTGAGCACTGGGGGTGGTGCCAGTTTGGAGCTCCTGGAAGGTGAGGTTCTTGCCCGTTTTTTTTTTTTTTTTTTTTTTTTTTGCTTTTTGGGTGGTAAAGGAAGGACTGCAGTGAAAGGTGGGTAGAGCAAGTTAGTAGGTAGTGTTGTCAGTAGCAGTCATTATTAGCTGGGCAGTATAAATGGAGGAACTTCAAATAAAGCTCCTGGAATCCATCTGAGGTGGGGAGGGTCAGATAGAAACTTATTCCTAAAGAGTCTTGTTCTAGTAGATCTGAGACCCAAAATGCAAGAGTTGCCTGACTCCTGGCCATATATCCTAAAGAAGCTGACATGTTACTGGGAAAATAGGGGCATATCTGGCCCTATAATAATGCTCTCTCTGTGTGTGTGCTCTCTCAAAAACAGGTAAAGTTCTTCCTGGGGTGGATGCTCTCAGCAATATTTAGTACTTTCCTGCCTTTTGGTTCCTGTGCACAGCCCCTAAGTCACCTTAGTGTTTTCTGCATCTCCATCTGGTATTAGCTAAAAGCTTTTTCCATGTCAAGATTCTGCTAGTGGCCAAGAGATGCAGCACCAGGAACCCTTAAGCAGTTGCACAGCATCTCAACTCATCTTTACCGCACCCTGGACTTGCCTACATTCTTCAAGATCCCATTTGAATTTCTTAGTGACTAAATCATTTTGCATTCTAGAGTGCATATATTTTTATTTTGCTTGTTAAAAGTGAGCTGTGCTAGCTTAGTTCTTTTTTTTGAAGTAGCTTGTTCTGATTAGCTTTGTTGCTGTTTTCACTACTCAGCATGGAAACAAGACGAAATCCCAGTTGTAGGTAGGGAAACAAAGTTGATGATCTATTAAATAAACAATAAAAATGTCCATTGAAACCATGATTTTTTTTTCCTGTCATACTTTATTAGGAAGAGTGAGAATAGAATCTTGAGGAAGGGATCAAATATTTACATTTCTGAATGCAAGAAGTGGGGCAGCAGCAGTGGGGAGGTGGGACAATTAGATAAATGTCTACTCCTTATCAAGGGCCTACTTATGGCAGACTCTGTGCTAGTGCTTTATTCTAAATTTTATTTTATTTTTTTGAGTTGGAGTCTCACTCTGTGGCCCAGGCTGGAGTGCAGTGGCATGCTCACGGCCACCACAGCCTTGACCTTCTGCCTCAACCTTCCAAGTAGCTGGAACTACAGGCACACAGCACCACACTCAGCTAATTTTTTGATTTATTATAGAGATGAGATCTTGCCAAGTTTCCCAGTCTGGTCTTTTTTTTTTTTTTTTTTTTTG